>NC_060893.1:26927600-26930100 GCF_014805685.1 Silurus meridionalis | reverse complement strand
AAATTATGGTGGAAAATAAGTATTTGTTCACCTACAAAAAAATCTAGATTTCTGTCTCTCACAGACCTGTAACTTCTCCTTTAAGAGGCTCCTCTGTCCCCCACTTGTTTCCTGTATTAATGGCACCTGTTTGAACTGGTTATGAGTAAAAAAGGCACCTGTCCACAACCTTAAACAGTCAGACTCCAAACTCCACTATGGCTAAGACCAAAGAGCTGTCAAAGGACACCAGAAACAAAACTGTAGACCTGCACCAGGCTGGAAGACTGAATCTGCAGTAGGTAAGCAGCTTGGTGTGAAGATCCAGTGTGTTCGCTTGTCCAGGGAGCAGGCGTTTGAAAGTCGAATGGACGGGAGAGTCGGCTAGCTAGGATTAGCCTTTAGCCTAAAACGGACACTCGCCCACTTGCCGCTCTCCGGTTTTCTCCGATGTCCCCTCTCCCGGCCACCGGCATTCGTGGTCTGGGGGTCTGGTTTTTGTATCCTAGGTCATGAAGGTTATTGATTAGTTGTAGCCAGATTTCTGTACTGTAACAGCATTTTTCGATCGCCTTTGGTGACCTTGTACTTGGAAATGTTTGGGCTAAAGAAGTGAAAAGGATCATCTTGGATCATCCTTTTTAAAGTGTAGAATGTACGAATGGCCTGGTGACGTTCCTGAGAAAGAAGTTTTGGCTTTTACCAACGTTTTATTTATTAGAGAATTAAATCATTGTGTTACGATCACAAAGGATTGAAATGTTTACACTTCACAATGCAAACGCTTTTCACAGCATGTTTAAATAAAACGAACACTGTGCAATTAGCATTAGCTGCTTAGCATTATTGTGTGTGTTGTTTTTTAGGACTCGGCTGCCTGTAGTCCGGCGCACTGCGAACCCGTGGGTGAGCTCTCTTTATTCTGTATAAAATCACTCATGAGACACAGATGGAGTGATGGGATGAGAGACAGGAAAAGAGAAAAAGACTTAGGAAGAAAAGCAAAATATAGACAGAAATGGAGAGACAGGAAGATAGAGAGACAGTGAAATTGTGAGAGAAGAAAGAGAAGCTGAAGGAGAGATAGAAGTAGAAAAACTGGTAGAGAGAGAGAGACTAAAGGAGAGAGAGAGAGAGAGAGAGAGAGAGAGAGAGAGAGAGAGACCAAAGAAGAGTCTGAAGGAGAAATAAAAGTAGAAAAACTGGTGGAGAAAGAGACTGAAGGAGAAACAGGAAGAGAGAGAGAGAGAGAGAGAGAGAGACCAAAGAAGAGGCTGAAGGAGAGATAGAAGTAGAGACAGGACAAAAGAGAGTGATTGAGAGATCAAAGGAGAGACAGAAAATGAGTGATATTGCCCATAGGTGAGACAGGAAGAGAAGACTAAAGGAGAGACAGGAGGAGAGAGACTGAAGGATAGAGACAGAAATGGAGAGACAGGAGGAGAGAGACTGATGGAGAGACAGGAAGAGGGAGACAGACATAGAGAGACTGAAGGAGAGAGACAGAAATGGAGAGAATGAAGGAGAGACAGAAATGGAGAGACAGGAGGAGAGAGACTGGAGTAGAGACAGGAGGAGAGAGACTGATGGAGACACAGGAGGACTGAGACTGAAGAAGAGAGACAGACATAGAGAGACTGAAGGAGAGGGACAGAAATGGAGAGACTGAAGGAGAGACTGAAGGAGAGACTGAAGGAGAGACTGAAGGAGAGACTGGCTTATAGAAATGTTATAATAAGGTTATAAATGATCTGTAATTCATGTTTGTGATGTGTTGTGTTGCAGAGCCGAACATGTCTCCAAAAGACCAGCAGATCAGTGAGAAATCTCAGACATCTGGGAAACACCTCCCAGGTAAACGATCACCCAAACTCCAGCTCTTGTTTCCACTTTCAGGTTTCATTTGGTTTGAATTTGGACGTTAATTCCTGCTTGTGTCTCTTTTCTAGGTCACGCAGTGAAATCGCTCCCTCCGTCTTCACCCTCTTCCGTTTTTGGTCGTGCTAAAATGAGTGTGTGTGGGCCAGGCAGTAAGACACCGGTCCCTCCGGCGTCCTCCGTAATGTCCTCCACCCCATCCACGGCCACTCCCCCACCCAAAATCCACAGAGCTCGCAAGACCATGAACAGACCCCCTCTCTCACAGGTAAGACCTCTCGAGTCAACCATGATCTCTTCTACTGAACGTCTGCCGCTCCCTATACATAGAAATGATTGGATCAATCCATTTTTAGAGAAAATGGCTTGTTGCATTGTTGGTGTACAGACCCCTACTCTGTTCTGGAAATGGGTTCCAGTTTAAAGCTGATGGTGTACCAGACCCTCCACTGTTTAGGAAATGGATTGTTCCATTTTGAAATTAAAGGTGTACTACCCAATTGATTGTACATTGAGACTTCTGACAGAAGGTTGTGAGTTTAAATTCCAGCACCACACTGCTGCCCCGGGGCCCATGAGCAAGGCCCCTCAACTGAATACAAATTCTGAATGGGCTTTTCCAATGTGAGTATTGAGGTATTAA
>NC_060893.1:26922600-26925100 GCF_014805685.1 Silurus meridionalis | reverse complement strand
GAAGGACAGGTAGATAGATAGAGGGACATGCAGACAGACTGATAGAGGGATGGATGGGTAGATGGATGGATAGAAGGACAGACAGATAGATAGAGAGACAGGCAGACAGACTCATAGAGGAATGGATGGGTGGATGGATGGATAGAAGGACAGACAGATAGATAGAGAGACAGGCAGACAGACTGATAGAGGAATGGATGGGTGGATGGATGGATAAAAGGACAGACAGATAGATAGAGGGATGATCGTAGCCATGAATCCAGATGTGTGTGTGTTTTGTAGCCCCTCCTGTAAGAAGCTCCTCCGAGTACACTGAAGTTCCTCTGGGTTCTCTGGACATCTCTGCCTCAGACACTCCCACTTTGTCTCCTCACACAGGTACGTTTCACTTTGAAATGCCCTGAAGGAGGCGTGGCCTAAAACTGATCGGTTTGTGTTGATTGTGTGTGTAGATGATAGAGAGATGGAGCGGATGGAGGAGTTGCCGTTGTGTAGCTGTAGAATGGAGGCTCCTCGGGTGCACAAACTCACGGCGAACACGCAAACAACTTGCATGGCCATCGAGAGCATCAACGGACAGGTGAGAAAAAGAGAGAGAAAAAGAGAGAAAGTATAAAGTGTTCTGTTTTCAGTAGTAATAATAATTTCCCCTATGTGAATCTAAGCTGGTGGGCTGTACCAACTCCATTATAAAGGGGGAGACGATGCGTCCCTCTAGCCGTGTCTCTCTCATGGTACTCTGTGAGACCCATCGCTCTCATATGGTGAAACATCACTGCTGCCCCGGCTGTGGCTACTTCTGCCTCTCTGTAAGACACACACACACACACACACACACACACACACACACACATCTGGTCACAGTGCAATGTAAACATTGTCCTAGGGGACCTTTCTGGAGTGTTGTCCGGACGTCCGTATCGCTCATCGTTTCCACCGCAGCTGTGTGTCTGTCCTGGGTGGTGGGCGGAGCCGGGGCACTTCGGTGGGCGTCGGCTTGCTTTTCTGCCCCCATTGTGGCGAGGACGCCTCCGAGGCACAGGAAGTCACAATTCCCCCGCCGTCATCATCTTCAGGGGCAGTTGTCACGTCTAGTGCCTCATCCACCACTCCGCTTCTGCCTTCCGCGCTGGCGGCAGCGACTACGGCGCTCAGCAGCAAAAAGAGGAGCGGGGAGCCAATCAGGTCAGACATCGCATATGATCAGGAGGTGCTCTTGCTTATTTTTGTTCGTTTCTCAACTTCTTTTTTCTCTTTCTCTGTCAGTGCGAGGATGCACTGGCGTGGTGAGGTCAGGAAAGGGGTAGTGCCTCAGTCTGTACCCCCCAATACTGCCACAGCTTCAGGGGTGGGTGGAGTTGTGGATGTGGTTGCCCTCGGTGAAGGGGGTGTGGACAGTGTTGGCCCCTCACTTGTCCTCCCCAATGGAAAGCCTGTGTGTCCTGGAGCACTGCCTGCTGGAGACTGCAGAGCAGCACTGCAGAGAGCCATTCTCAATCAGGAGACTGAAAGGTACTTATATGGTTTCACACACACACCTAATGTCATGTATGTAGAAGTGTTAATAATTCTCTCCATTCTGTTCGAATCAGGAAGAAGAAGTTACGGTTCCACCCACGTCAGCTCTATCCCGCGGCCAAACAGGGCGAAGTGCAGAGGGTTCTACTCATGCTCAGTAAATACAGCACAGCACCTGTCCAATCAACTCTGTATATTTAAAACCTCTCCACCAATCAGCTCCTTTACAAACTGCTAAACCAATAAGCTCTGTTATTAATTAAACAAATTTTCCCCTCTCTCACTCTCTCACTCTCTCTCTCTCTCTATCATGCTCTCTCTCTCTCACTCTCTCTCTCTGTAGTGGAAGGTATAGACCCAGTGTATCAGCCGGACTCTCAGAATCGGCGCTCTGCCCTTCATGCTGCAGCTCAGCGTGGCCTGATCGAGATCTGCTACCTCCTCATACAGGTACCACATCATAATTCTGAGAATTATTCTAGTTGCCAGCAGAAATTCAGGAAGATGATCCACTTATCAATGAAAATGTTGGGAATTCTTTATGCAATACTGCAAAGGATTTTGGGGAATTTGTCCACTTGCACATGGTAATTGTAAAAATTGTTGGTTTGAGTTTTTCCACTTATGCAGAGAGATTCTGGGAGTTTAGCCACTTGTCCAGGGGAATACTGGGAGGTTCATCCTTTGGAATTCTGAGAGTTGTGAATGGACTGAAAGTTCTCGAGAATTCTTGACATGGGGAGTTCTGAGAGTTTAACCATTTGTTCATGAAACTTCTGGTAGTTTAAACACTTATCCAGGGGAATTCTTGGAGTTCAACCAATTGTCTGAGGGAAGTTTGGGAGTTTAACCACTTGTTCAGAAGAATTCTGGGAATTTAGCCACTTGTCTAAGGGAATTCAGGGAGTATAGCCACTTATCCTGGAGAATTCTGAGTTGTTGTGGAACTGGGAGCTCTTGTGAAAATCTTTGACCAGGGGAA
>NC_060893.1:26912600-26915100 GCF_014805685.1 Silurus meridionalis | reverse complement strand
GTGTGAGATTGTTATCAAAATTAGTTATGACTAGTGTTAACATTAAATATCTTACTCCATCTGTCTGACTCTATCTACCTGTCTCCATCTGCCTGTCTCCATCTCTCTGTCTCTGTCTAGGACAATGGAGGTTGGACTCCTATAATCTGGGCTGCTGAACATAAACACATGGATGTGATCAGAGCACTGCTGAACCGTGGAGCTGATGTTACACTGAAGGACAAGGTCTCTCTCTCTCTCTCTCTCTCTCTCTCTCTCACACACACACACACACACACACACACACACACACACACACACACACACACACATACACACACATCAGAAGCATAGACTTGGACATTGAATATGTGTTTGTGTTTGTGTGTGTGTGTGTGTGTGTGTAGGAGATGAACGTGTGTGCTCACTGGGCGTCGTTTGCTGGCAGTGCTGAGATCGCTGAACTCATCCTGAATGCTGGATGTCCCCTGACCTCCATCAACCTGCACGGGGACACACCTCTGCACATCGCCGCCCGCGAGGGACACATCCACTGCGTCACGTCTGTCTGTCTCATATACTGTCTCTTTGTCTCTCATACTGTCTGTCTCTCTCTCTCTCTCTCTCTCTCTCTCTCTCTCTCATACTGTCTGTCTCTCTGTCTGTCTCATACTGTCTTTTTGTCACTCATATTGTCTCTCTTCATATCTCTCTCTCGCCTCACTCTCTCTCTCTCTCTCTCTCTCATACTGTCTGTCTCTCCGTCTGTCTCTCTCTCTCTCATACTGTCTCTCTCTCTCTCTCCTCTCTCTCTCTCTCTCTCTCTCTCATACTGTCTGTCTCTCTGTCTGTCTCATACTGTCTTTTTGTCACCATATTGTCTCTCTTCATATCTCTCTCTCGCCTCACTCTCTCTCTCTCTCTCTCTCTCATACTGTCTGTCTCTCCATCTTTCTCTCTCTCTCTCTCATACTGTCTCTTTGTCTCTCATACTGCTGTCTCTCTGCCTGTACTGTATGTCTCTCACACTCTTTGTTTTATACTCTCTCTCTGTTCATCCATCTGCTTGTCTTTCATTCTGTCTCTGTCTGTTTGTTTTATAATGTCTGTTTCTCTGTTCATCTATATATTTGTCCTTTATACTGTCTGTCTGTCTCTGATCTTAGCACTGCCTTGGTCCATCTACCTGTCTAGTCTCTCTATCTGTCCTTCATACTGTCATACTGATTTAACTTCTCTTTTTTGTTTTTATCAGTATCTCTCTCTTTTTTCTGCTTCCTTTTTTTTCTTTTATTCTTTTTTCCCTACCTTTTCATTTTTCTTAAACTTTTTTTCTTTTTTTTTCTTAATTATTTGTTTACATTTTATATTGATATGTCTTTAGGCTTAATCTATTGCCTCTCTTTCTCTCTCGCTCGCTCTCTCTCTCTCTCTCTCTCTCTCTCTCTCTCTTTTCCCTCCTTCAGGTTGTTCCTGTCCAGAGGAGCAGATATTGATGTTGTGAATAAAGAAGGGGACACGCCCCTCTCATTGGCGCGACCTGATTCGCCGGTGTGGGTGGCGCTCCAGATAAACAGGAAGTTGAGGAGAGGAATAGCCAATCGGATTGTGCGGACAGAGAGGATCATCTGCAGGTCTGAGTTCCATCTGTTTGTTTCTTTATTTAGTTTAAAACAAGATTCTTCTCACAGTGTAAAACTGTATCTGTTTGGTATTGGATCCAGATCTATTTAGTTCCTTTTTTGTACTTGAACTGGATTATTTGCTCTTGGACCTGGAAGCTGAGTGATACCAGAACATCATCCTTTTATTATCATATCTATTTAAATAGAAATTCCATTGATTCTGGTACTGGAGCTGTATGATTCTGGTACTGTAAGTGTAGCTGTCTGGTACTGTAAGTGGACCTGTCTGCTGTCTCTCTGGTACTGTAAGTGTAGCTGTCTGGTACTGTAAGTGGACTTGTCTGCTGTCTGGTACTGTAAGTGGACCTGTCTGCTGTCTGGTACTGGAAGTGTTGCTGTCTGGTACTGTAAGTGGACCTGTCTGCTGTCTGGTACTGGAAGTGTTGCTGTCTGGTACTGGAAGTGTTGCTGTCTGGTACTGAAAGTGGATCTGTCTGGTACTGTAAGTGGACCTGTCTGATACTGTAAGTGGACCTGTCTGCTGTCTGGTACTGGAGGTGTTGCTGTCTGGTACTGGAAGTGTTGCTGTCTGGTACTGAAAGTGGACCTGTCTGCTGTCTGGTAATGTAAGTGCATCTGTCTGGGACTGTAAGTGGACCTGTCTGATACTGTAAGTGGATCTGTCTGCTGTCTGGTACTGTAAGTGGACCTGTCTGATACTGTAAGTGGACCTGTCTGCTGTCTGGTACTGTAAGTGGACCTGTCTGCTGTCTGGTACTGTAAGTGGATCTGCCTGATACTGTAAGTGGATCTGTCTGCTGTCTGGTACTGTAAGTGGACCTGTCTGGTACTGTAAGTGTTGCTGTCTGGTACTGGACGTGGAGCTGTCTGGTACT
>NC_060893.1:26887600-26907600 GCF_014805685.1 Silurus meridionalis | reverse complement strand
TTTTTTGAGCTCTGTGTGTGTGTGTGTGTGTGTGTGTGTGCGTGTGTGCGCGTGTGCGCGTGTGCAGGTACGTTGGGGAACTGATCTCAGATGCCGAAGCAGATGTGAGAGAAGACGATTCATATCTGTTTGATCTGGACAATAAGGTACACGTCAGTAGAGCCGCTTCGATTTATTTGATAGAGACGTTTTGATGTTCTGTTTTTTAGAGCGGTATGGACTCGTGTACTAGAGCTGTTCTTTTTGTTTAATAGAGCTGTGTAGAGTTTAAGTAATTTATACAGTCATGTTCAGTTGTTTAAAGCTCTAATTTTTTTGTAGATCCGCTTGGACTAGTGTAATAGAGCATCTAAACTAGTGCAATAGAGCTGATTGGACTAGTGTAATAGAGCATCTAAACTAGTGTAATAGAGCATCTAAACTAGTGTAATAGAGCTGATTGGACTAGTGTAATAGAGCATCTAAACTAGTGTAATAGAGCTGATTGGACTAGTGTAATAGAGCATCTAAACTAGTGTAATAGAGCATCTAAACTAGTGTAATAGAGCTGATTGGACTAGTGTAATAGAGCATCTAAACTAGTGTAATAGAGCTGATTGGACTAGTGTAATAGAGCATCTAAACTAGTGTAATAGAGCTGATTGGACTAGTGTAATAGAGCTGATTGGACTAGTGTAATAGAGCATCTAAACTAGTGTAATAGAGCTGATTGGACTAGTGTAATAGAGCATCTAAACTAGTGTAATAGAGCTGATTGGACTAGTGTAATAGAGCTGATTGGACTAGTGTAATAGAGCTGATTGGACTAGTGTAATAGAGCATCTAAACTAGTGTAATAGAGCTGATTGATTGGACTAGTGTAATAGAGCTGATTGGACTAGTGTAATAGAGCTGATTAAACTAGTGTAATAGAGTTGCTTTGCCTAGTGTAATAGATCATCTAAACTAGTGTAATAGAGCATTTTGGACTAGTGTAATAGAGTTGCTTGGACTACTGTAATAGAGCATCTAAACTAGTGTAATAAAGCGTCTTGACTAGTGTAATAGAGCATCTTGGACTAGTGTAATAAAGCCGACTGGACTAGTCTAATAAAAAATCTGGGATAGTTTAATAGAGCGGCTTGGACTTGTGTAATAGAGCAGATTGGACTAGTGTAACTTGTAGAGCCGCTTGGACTAGTGTAATAGAGAATCTGGGATAGTTTAATAGAGTAGCTTGGACTAGTGTAAAAGAGCCGCCTGGCCTAGTGTAATAGAGTGTCTTGTACTAGTTTAATAGAGACAGTGGGACTAGTGTAATAGAGCATCTTGGACTAGTGTAAAAGAGTCTTTTGGACTAGTGTTTTAGAGCATCTATGCTAGTGTAATAGTGTCTTGGATAAGAGTAATAGAGACAGTGGGACTAGTGTAATAGAGCCGATTGGACTAGTATAATAGAGACTTGGACTAGTTTAATAAAGACTCAGGCTAGTGTAATAGAGCTGCTTAGACTAATATAATAGAGCGTCTTGGAGTATTGTAATGGAGCGTCTTGGACTAGTGTAATAGAGCCGCTCAGACTAGTTTAATTGAATGTCTTGGACTAGTGTAATAGAGCGTCTTGGACTAGTGTAATCAAGACTCAGGCTAGTGTAATAGACAGCAGACCATCATGTCCACTTTGACTCATTTGATAGAGCAGTTGTGGTTTGTTTGATTAACCACTTTAGACACATTTCTTTTTCATGACAGAGCCTCTTCACTTTTCTACAGACTGCAGTCTTGTATTTGTCTTGTCTAGATCTCTTTTTATGTCCTTTTGTCATGCTTTTCCGCCTCTCCTCTCTCTCTCTCCTCTCTCTCTCTCTCTCTCTCTCTCTCTCTCTCTCCTCTTCCTGCAGGATGGGGAGGTATACTGCATTGATGCACGTTACTATGGTAACATTAGTCGTTTCATTAACCATTTGTGTGATCCGAACATCATCCCTGTGCGAGTGTTCATGCTGCATCAGGACCTGCGCTTCCCCCGGATAGCGTTCTTCAGCTCCAGAGACATCCTAACGGGCCAGGAGCTCGGGTATGACACACACACACACACACACACACACACACACACACACACACACACACATATCACTGAAACTGGCATGTTTGTGCTTCAAGGGATGTTTATTTTCTGTGACGTTATAATTATATATTCCTATTCCTAATATATTATATAACCTAATCTGTGTGTGTGTGTGTGTGTGTGTGTGTGTGTGTGTGTGTGTGTCAGGTTTGATTACGGAGATCGTTTCTGGGACATTAAGAGTAAGTACTTCACGTGTCAGTGCGGCTCAGAGAAGTGTAAACACTCAGCGGAGGCCATTGCTCTGGAGCACAGCAGGCAGGCTCGCATCGACTCCTTCCCAGACCAGACCTCCGAGCCCAGCTTCAACACACCAGCAAACTCCTGATCTCCTCTCCAGACCCTCTGACGCAGTGCATTATGGGAGCTTTCAGCACCGTAGAGCTGCGTCGGCTTTCACACACATGAGCCGAGAGATCTGACGTGTGATGATCTGTTTCCTTTGTTTCGTTTATAATAAAGCCGAAAGGTGAGCGGTTCCGTTCTAATACTGTTCCTGATGCTCCCTCGTCCCCTTTACCTTCACTCAACGCTTCTTCAACATTTTATGTGGATCAGCTCACTCACTAGACGTGTGTTGGTGCTAAAACTTACTCAGAAGGTGCCGAATTTCCATCAAAGGAAAAAAAAAATCATAACTTGTTCGTCTGATTGTCACTGTTCAGGTTGATGATTTTTGATTCCTCCAGATCTTTACCATGAAAGCTCTAGACCTTTTGCTAGTGCAAGGGTTTGGATTCATGGTTCTGTTTTCTGAACATTTGGGGGCACTTTCTAATCAAGATTTGTTAGGAACAACCCCTGTTTAAAGGTTCTGGAACAGGTTCTAGTCTACAGCTGGAGCAAACCTTGTTTAACGGTTTCTGAAATACTTACTGGTCCATGGTTTCCTGAAAAACCTCTAGAAATTGTCCTGCTCTGGAGTTTCTAGAACACCTCAGTGTTGGACGCTTAGGAAAATCTGCTGATCAAGACATTTACTTTTTGATTAAGGGATTCTAGAGCACATGGTGCAGCATCACTGCACTTTGTTAGCATGTAACTTGACCAAGTTCTTAGCAGAGGAGCCAGGAGGAAGAATAGATACCTATCTAGTATGAAAGTATACCTTATCATGAGGTTTTTGGAAGTCCATTTAGAACATTATTAAGGAAACTTCTGGATTATAAGGTTTTAGAACACTTACTGGTGAAGTTGTTCTAGAAGAGGTCTAGAGGCTCTTAAACACCTTGACTTTGAGGGATTATAAAGATGGTGTTTAAATTATTGAATTTTGCTACCAAGTAACATTACTAAGTTCTTAGCCAGGAAGCTGCTGAGATAGCTATCTAGCTCGAGGTACCTCGTGTGTGGACCAGAGAAGATCGAAGGCTTCTTGTTGTGTTACTCGTCTGCTGAGGCTGACTCACTTGGAGGTCGTGATGTGATGGTGAGTGGATGAGGGGGCATTACCAGCAGTGCTGTACATGTTTATATTAAGGGGCCATGTAGCATTCCTTCATTAGTTATTTTTATTTTTTTTTTGGACTGTATGAGATTCCGGAGAGTGACATGACTGTGTTTTGTTACTATTACGTAGTTTGAATAAATATTTGATACAACAGTAAAAAAGTGTCATTCATCACTCCTCTGTTTACACCATCCAATAAATTTATACCTTTATTATTCAATCACTCAAACTCTACCTGCATCTGTGCTTCCATCTGTACCTGTACCTCAAACTCTACCTGTACCCCTAAATCTACCTGTACCTCAAACTCTACCTCAAACTCTATCTGTACCTCAAACTCTACCTGTACCCCTAAATCTACCTGTACCTCCATCTCTACCTCAAACTCTATCTGTACCTCAAACTCTACCTGTACCTCCATCTGTACCTCAAACTCTACCTGTACCTCCATCTGTACCTCAAACTCTACCTGTACCTCCACCTGTACCTCAAACTCTACCTGTACCTCCACCTGTACCTCAAACTCTACCTGTACCTCCACCTGTACCTCAAACTCTACCTGTACCTCCATCTCTACCTCAAACTCTATCTGTACCTCCATCTCTACCTCAAACTCTACCTGTACCTCCATCTGTACCTCAAACTCTACCTGTACCTCCATCTCTACCAGTACCTCCATCTGTACCTCAAACTCTACCTGTACCTCCACCTGTACCTCAAACTCTACCTGTACCTCCATCTGTACCTCAAACTCTTCCTGTACCTCCATCTCTACCTCAAACTCACCTGTACCTCCATCTGTACCTGTACCTCAAACTCTACCTGTACCTCCATCTGTACCTCAAACTCTACCTGTACCTCCATCTGTACCTCAAACTCACCTGTACCTCCACCTGTACCTCAAACTCTACCTGTACCTCCACCTGTACCTCAAACTCTACCTGTACCTCCACCTGTACCTCAAACTCTACCTGTACCTCCATCTCTACCTCAAACTCTATCTGTACCTCCATCTCTACCTCAAACTCTACCTGTACCTCCATCTGTACCTCAAACTCTACCTGTACCTCCATCTCTACCAGTACCTCCATCTGTACCTCAAACTCTACCTGTACCTCCACCTGTACCTCAAACTCTACCTGTACCTCCATCTGTACCTCAAACTCTTCCTGTACCTCCATCTCTACCTCAAACTCTACCTGTACCTCCATCTGTACCTCAAACTCTACCTGTACCTCCACCTGTACCTCAAACTCTACCTGTACCTCCACCTGTACCTCAAACTCTACATGCACCTCCATCTCTACCTGTACCTCCATCTATACCTCAAACTCTACCTGTACCTCCACCTGTACCTCAAACTCTACCTGTACCTCCACCTGTACCTCAAACTCTACCTGTACCTCCACCTGTACCTCAATCTCTACCTGTACCTCCATCTGTACCTCAAACTCTACCTGTACCCCTAGATCTACCTGTACCTCTATCTCTACCTGTACCTCCATCTGTACCTCAAACTCTAACTGTACCTCCATTTGTACCTCTAGCTCTACCTGTACCTCTAGCTCTATGTCTGTACTTTTACTTTTACCTCAGTCTGATCCTCTACCTGTACCTTTATCTGTATCTCCACCTCTAACTCTACCTGTACCTCTATATCAGGGTCAAACTCAATTGCACAGGGGGCAAAACTCAAAGCACACTTTAGGTCACGGGCCGAACAGAATAAACATTTATTGAACACAATAAAACAATGTTTTTTTTAACATAAATATGAATAAAAACAGACAGGAATATTATTCCAGAATAAATACATTCAAACTTTAAATAACTTAAAATATTTTGCTCTCTATAAAAATATCTCCTCTGGAACACCAGACGTGTCACAGCTTCATCATGCAGCTCTTCAGAAACTCCCTCAGTAAATAACCTGCTGATGAGACTCTGATTTCTCCTCTGTTTTCACACCAGCTTCACTTTGTGATTGTTCTCTGGTGAAAAACATCTGCTGAAATGTCAGATTCTTCTTTAACTCTTCTACTTTCTGTATCTTCTGCTCTGCATTCAGGTTCTTAAGCTACTCCTGATGTTTTGTCTCGTAGTTCCGTCTCAGATTCAATTCCTTAATTACAGTCACATTCGCTCCACTAATAACACACACACACACACACACACACACACACACACACACACACACACACACACACGTGTTTACCGCCAGTGTCAGTAAACATCTACTCAGAGTCAACTTTTCTCTTCACCACTGTGAGGCGCTGTTTCACAATAACTGTACAATAGGGTTAAATACATCAACAGAAGCTCCACTTGATTGACGCTGGAATGTTCCCAGGTCACCTCGCGTTCGGTAAGGCAGCTGAAGCGATGCATTATGGGATCTGTAGTTTGTGTTTATCAGTGCTTCATATTGCCGGGACATTAATAACAATAATAATAGATCTTTATAAAATCATCTTGCGGTCAGATATAATTGTACATCGGGCCATGAGTTTGACACATGCTCTAAATCTACCTGTACCTCTATCTGTATCTCTACCTCTATCTCTACCTGTACCTGTATCTCTATCTGTACCTCTATCTCTACCTGTACCTCTAACTCTACCTGTACCTCTATTTCTACCTGTATCTCTACCTGTACCTCTATCTCTACCTGTATCTCTATCTGTATCTGTACCTCTAACTCTAACTGTACCTCTATCTGTATCTGTACCTCTAACTCTAACTGTACCTCTATCTGTATCTGTACCTCTAACTCTAACTGTACCTCTATCTGTATCTGTACCTCTATTTGTATCTCTACCTCTAACTGTACCTCTAGCTGTTCCTCTAACTCTACCTGTACCTCTATCTGTATCTGTACCTCTATTTGTATCTCTTGCTCTAACTGTACCTCTATCTCTACCTGTACCTCTACCTGTACCTCTATGTGTATCTGTACCTCTACCTCTACCTGTCTCTTTACCTATACCTCTATCTCTACCTGTACCTCTATCTGTATCTGTACCTCTATTTGTATCTGTACCTCTACCTCTACCTGTCTCTTTACCTATACCTCTATCTCTACCTGTACCTCTATCTGTATCTGTACCTCTATTTGTATCTCTTGCTCTAACTGTACCTCTATCTGTACCTCTAACTCTACCTGTACCTCTGTGTATCTGTACCTCTAACTCTACCTGTATCTCTACCTATACCTCAATCTGTATCTGTACCTCTATCTGTATCTGTACCTCTAACTCTACTAGTACCTCTAACTTTACCTGTACCTCTATGTGTATATGTACCTCTAACTCTACCTGTATCTCTATCTGTACCTCTATCTGTATCTGTACCTCTAACTCGACCTGTACCTCAAACGCTATCTGTACCTCTACTTGTATCTGTACCACTATCTCTATTTGTACCTCTATCTGTCTCTGTACCTCCACCTCTATCTCTATTTGTACCTCTATCTGTATCTGTACATCCATCTGTACCTCTAACTCTAACTCTACCTGTACTTCTACTTGTACCTCTATCTGTATCTGTACCTCTAACTCTATCTGTACCTCTTACTCTACCTGTATTTGTACCTCTATCTGTATCTGTACCTCTATCTGTATCTGTACTTCTATCTGTACCTCTAACTCTACCTGTATCTGTACCTCTATCTGTATCTGTACCTCTATCTGTGTCTGTACCTTTAACTCTACCTGTATCTGTACCTGTATCTGTACCTCTAACTCTATCTGTATCTCTATCTATATCTGTACCTCTATCTATATATGTACCTCTATCTGTACCTGTACTTCTATCTGTACCTTTAACTCTACCTGTACTTCTACCTGTACCTGTATCTCTACCTATACCTCAATCTGTATCTGTACCTCTAACTCTACCTGTATCTGTACCTCTATCTGTATCTGTACCTCTATCTGTATCTGTACCTCTAACTCTACCTCTATCTGTATCTGTACCTCTAACTCTACCTGTATCTGTATCTGTACCTCTAACTCTATCTGTATCTGTACCTCTATCTGTATCTGTACTTCTATCTGTACCTCTAACTCTACCTGTACTTCTACCTATACCTCTATCTGTATCTGTACCTCTATCTGTGTCTGTACCTTTAACTCTACCTGTATCTGTACCTCTATCTGTATCTCTATCTATATCTGTACCTCTATCTATATATGTACCTCTATCTGTATCTGTTCCTCTATCTGTACCTCTAACTCCACCTGTACCTCTATCTGTATCTGTACCTCTATCTGTATCTGTTCCTCTATCTGTACCTCTAACTCCACCTGTACCTCTATCTGTATCTGTTCCTCTATCTGTACCTCTAACTCTACCTGTACTTCTACCTGTACCTCTATCTGTATCTGTACCTCTAACTCTACCTGTATCTGTACCTCTATCTGTATCTGTACCTCTAACTCTACCTGTATCTGTACCTCTATCTGTATCTGTACCTCTAACTCTACCTGTACCTCTATCTGTATCTGTACCTCTAACTCTACCTGTACCTCTATCTGTATCTGTATCTGTACCTTTAACTCTACCTGTATCTGTTCCTCTATCTGTATCTGTACCTCTATCTGTATCTGTACCTCTAACTCTACCTGTATCTGTACCTCTATCTGTATCTGTACCTCTATCTGTATCTGTACCTCTAACTCTACCTCTATCTGTATCTGTACCTCTAACTCTACCTGTATCTGTATCTGTACCTCTAACTCTATCTGTATCTGTACCTCTATCTGTATCTGTACTTCTATCTGTACCTCTAACTCTACCTGTACTTCTACCTATACCTCTATCTGTATCTGTACCTCTATCTGTGTCTGTACCTTTAACTCTACCTGTATCTGTACCTCTATCTGTATCTCTATCTATATCTGTACCTCTATCTATATATGTACCTCTATCTGTATCTGTTCCTCTATCTGTACCTCTAACTCCACCTGTACCTCTATCTGTATCTGTACCTCTATCTGTATCTGTTCCTCTATCTGTACCTCTAACTCCACCTGTACCTCTATCTGTATCTGTTCCTCTATCTGTACCTCTAACTCTACCTGTACTTCTACCTGTACCTCTATCTGTATCTGTACCTCTAACTCTACCTCTATCTGTATCTGTACCTCTAACTCTACCTGTATCTGTACCTCTATCTGTATCTGTACCTCTAACTCTACCTGTACCTCTATCTGTATCTGTACCTCTAACTCTACCTGTACCTCTATCTGTATCTGTATCTGTACCTCTAACTCTACCTGTATCTGTTCCTCTATCTGTATCTGTACCTCTAACTCTACCTGTTCCTCTACCTGTATCTGTACCTCTAACTCTACCTGTACCTCTATCTGTATCTGTACCTCTAACTCTACCTGTACCTTTACCTGTATCTGTACCTCTATCTGTATCTGTTCCTCTATCTGTACCTCTAACTCCACCTGTACCTCTATCTGTATCTGTACCTCTATCTGTATCTGTTCCTCTATCTGTACCTCTAACTCCACCTGTACCTCTATCTGTATCTGTTCCTCTATCTGTACCTCTAACTCTACCTGTACTTCTACCTGTACCTCTATCTGTATCTGTACCTCTAACTCTACCTGTATCTCTAACTGTATCTGTACCTCTATCTCTACCTGTACCCCTCTACCTGTATTAGTACCTCTACCTGTATCTGGAGTTGTATGTGTTGCTGCTTTGTTTATTGTGTGTGTTTATTGTGTGTCTCTGACGCACACTCCTGCTGCACTTTAACATTTTAATGGCACGAGAGAAAACCTCATGGTGTCTTATTCCCTCTCATAATGCTGTTATTCCACTCGTGATAAAGGGTGTGTGTGTGTGTGTGTGTGTGTGTGTTTAGAAGGCAGGTCTACTCTTTACACAAGCCTTTTAATACACTAGACTCCTTTACTTACAGAATAAACATGAGGAATAATGGAATCGAATGAATAATAAGCAGAAGCAGGAGGTGTATAGAGTACAGGTGTGTACAGGTGTGTTGTCCAGCCTGTGATGGAGTGTGTTATACTTTATTCTACACAACACTCTACCTGACATACTGAGATCTAAAAAAATTAAATGAATACATGAAAAAAGAATAAACCAAATAAAGTATAAAGTACGACTATAAACTAACAGTGTACTTTGAGGGCTGTAGATCTTTTTAAAGGCAGACATTTCGGACAGAATGAAACAAATCCCTCCGATCTGAAGCATTTTAGTGAGTTTTATTTAATTACATTTCTTTTTTGCACATCGGTTTCGTGGATGTTTTCTCTTACGGCCCCCAGAGGGCGCTCTGAACTGAACCGGGCGGAGCGAAACCACGGAAGGGACAGGTGAGTAGCAGGTGCGCCGTGACGTCATTGCTTGGTAACCTGAGAGAGAGAGAGAGAGAGAGAGAGAGAGAGAGAAACGGAAGAAGAGATTTGTGTTGTGGATGTTGATGTTGAAGTTTGTAACTGCTTCTGAATCACATCAGCATGGGGAAGAAAACAGAGGATAAAGAACAACAACAGGAGCCATCAGAATATGGTGAGTTCAACATTTTAATCTGAGAGAGAAAGAGAAACGGAGAGAATGGATAGAGAAATGGAATAAAAGAGAGAATAAGAGGAAGAGATAGAGAGAGAGAGGTGTATTGTATCACCATCTGTCATGTTGTGTAACTTTTTTCTAGTTTTCTTTAATACAATAAAAACTCCACTTGATGGTTTTCTGCTTGATTGTAGTGCACAAGAACTCCTGAAGCTTCACCACACAATCACTGAATCTCACCAGTAACCACACAGAAACCTTCTACATAGTGCACTAGGAATTGAGTGGTTTTTATTAAGAATTAAATCTAAAACCTGTTCTATAATCTTTATTATATTCCAGACTGCTTCCTGTTACCAGCTGTTAATACTTTAAATCCAGCAGGTGTTTAGATGAACATGTGGAAGTTGGAATTTCAGAGCAGATATCTGGCACACTGTGTAACGTGTCTCTCTAGTGCACTTCTGTAGTGAATAAGTACGAGATCTCTGGTATGTAGTGCACTAGTGAGTGTGGAAAAGCTACAGGTTCACACTAGTGCACACGAGACATTCAGTGGTTTTACACCGAATTCTGTCAGATCGAGTCTCTGCCATGAGTCAGGTGATCAGACCTGCAGAGCATGACATCGCCTCTATTAATGTAACACTGGTCAAATTCTGCGTCCCCTGTAGTGTGGATGCAGTTTCTACTTCCTGTAGGGTGGATGTTTCCTGTAATCATTTGAGGTTTACAGCATTCTTTAGAAAACAGCCATAAACAGGTGAAATTATACACAATAAAAACATAGAAGGACGTTTTAAGTCCAGGAGAAAAATAACAGTGGACTTTGTCTCAGTGCTCCAGAGAGTAGAGATATTAAACTTTATTTTGGTGTAATGACATGGCAGATATTCTAGTTTCCTTATTTTCTCAGCAGGTTTTGGTATTCAGTTTCTAGACAATGCGCTAGTTCCTGTTCCTTTGTGTTTGATAGAAATAGGGGTTTTTAAACTCTGTTTGGTATGCACTCCATTTCTAGATTCTTGGTTTTTAAGCACTGGGTTTCTAGACCCTTGTGTTTGGTGTGCACTGGGTTTCTAGACCCTTGTGTTTGGTGTGCACTGGGTTTCTAGACTGTACATTTGGTAGATAATTGGTTTCTAGACTGTTTGAAATGCACTTGATTTCTAGACGATATATGATTATCATTTGGTTTCTAGATTCTGTATGTGCTAGATCATTAGTCTTTCACACTATGTTTTGAAGGCATTTGGTTTCCAGACTCTATTTGGTAGATACTTGCATTTCTAGACTCCATGTTTAATTGGCATTTGGTTTCTAGACTCTGGTAGATCCTTGTGATTCTAGACATTATTTTGTTGTGTTTCTATAATTTTTGGCTGCTGTATGGTGTTAAGTGTTGTGTAATACCATTCGCTCTGACAGAGAGAAGATAATGCCCTGTAGAAACATTCCATCATACCATCAGGTGCATCAGGAACAGTACCAACTTTGGTGACTCTTCTCTCTCTCTGTCCTGTTTCACACCTCAATGTGAAAATAGTCATAAATAAACCAAATTGTGAAGTACAGTCAGGCTTTCGTGTTTAACCCTGTGTGTGTGTGTGTGTGTGTGTGTGTGTGTGTGTGTGTGAGAGGAATAGAAGTTAGTGCATTGTTTTAGATTATTAACTACAGAAAGTCTTATTCTCACTCACTGCTCAACCTTTAGACTTCAGTGATTTTTTAAAACAGAGGTTGAGAAAAGAATGTGTGTGTTTGTGTGTGTGTGTGTATGTGTGTGTGTGTGTGTCAGCACTCTAAATCAGACATAGCCATTCTTATATTTTGCATACATCCTTCACTCTCATATTTTAGAGCAGTTGAGAGGAATTGTGTAGTTAATGGTGCATTCAAATTGCTGCTCCTGGGAAACCAGGACATACGGACACTACTGAGAAAATACCAGCAGAAATGTAGCTGTAGGTGTTGGGTTTCTAGACTGCGTGTTTGGTGGGCAGTAGTTTTCTAGACCGAGTGTTTGGTAGGCATTGGGTTTCTAGACTGGGTGTTTGGTGGGCAGTAGTTTTCTAGCCCGAGTGTTTGGTAGGCATTGGGTTTCTAGACTGGGTGTTTGGTGGGCAGTAGTTTTCTAGCCCGAGTGTTTGGTAGGCATTGGGTTTCTAGACTGGGTGTTTGGTGGGCAGTGGTTTTCTAGACCGAGTGTTTGGTAGGCATTGGGTTTCTAGACTGGGTGTTTGGTGGGCAGTAGTTTTCTAGACCGAGTGTTTGGTAGGCATTGGGTTTCTAGACTGGGTGTTTGGTGGGCAGTAGTTTTCTAGACTGAGTGTTTGGTAGAAATTACCGTAGGTTTCTACACTATGTTTGATAGGCATTGGGCTTCTGGACTTGGTGTTTGGTAGGTATTATATTCCTATATTTCCTGAGGCTTAGTGTAGTATTTGTGTGTGTTTGTGTGAAAAACAGAGATTAATCTTAGTGGCTCATTGGTGAAAGATGGTAATTACTGTTCTTAAAGCATCATGTCCCTGTTTTATGGCAGCTTCTGTCAGATAAACTGCAGCTTTTACATCTATATCTACATTTACATCTACTGGCCATGAAGATGCCCATTTCATGTTGCAACTTTACCACTGACACTGGAGACTCCTTTTATTAAATAAACAATTCCTCCCTCACACGACCCGTTCCAGTTTACATACAGAACCAACAGATCCACGGAGGATGCGGTCTCAGCCGCTCTCTATCCAGCCCTCACACCTGGACTCCAAAGACTTCTATTTGCGAATGCTGTTCTTGGATTTCAGTTAAGCATTCAACCCAATCATCCCACAGCAGCTAATAAACAAACTGAGACTCCCCTCTATAAAAAGCACTAGAACACTTTCCTCACAGCCCATTAAGCTCTGAACTGGAACAGATGTATAGCTAATAACTAAATGCCAGATTGTGCAGGAGAATGCTGCAGCTGTGGTTTATGAGATTAGATTGTAACACAGTGAAATCAGTATTGCGGATTAGCAGTTGAAATGTCAAGCATTTAACAAGACAGTGATCTAATCAGACTTTCAGATTCCGAAATAGAGATTATTTTAAATCCATTGTTAATAAGTTTCTAATCTAACAGATTAGAGGTAAAGTACACATTCCTGAGGGTAAAAGTCATGTTCTTGAGGGTATAGCCCCGATGTTTTTGAGGATAAAAGTCATGTTCTTGAATGTATAGTCCACATACTTGTAGGAAAAAGACCACGTTTCTGAGGGTAAAAGCCATGTTCTTAAAGGGTAATGGCCATGTTATTTAAAGATTATGTTCTTTGTGGGTAAAAGCAGCACTTGTGGGGGTTAAAAGGGGTCTTCTGAGGGGGTAAAGGCTGAACTCCTGGTGGATTAAGGTCACATTTATTGTGTGTGTGTAATATATTTTTTTATTTAGTTTTATATTAACATTTATAGTTTGAAAGTGGCTGATTTAGAGAACGGGGGCGGGGGGTGGGTGGCTATGGAGATGGATGATCCGCTGTGGCGCCCCCTAATGTGAGCAGCCGAAAGAAGAAGTTGTTTAATATATTAAGTTGATTGTTTTCTCTCTGTATCTCTCAGTGTCTCTCGGACTGCTCTGCCTCTGTTCCTTTTCTCTCTCTGTTCTCTGATTGGTTGTTCAGTGTAATGTGATCTGTTCTTTGGCAGTGGAACAGGTTCTTCAGGCAGAGGGTTCAGTGATCTACACTGATGGTTCTGCTCTATGGCTTCTTTAAAGGAAACACAGACTTTATAATTTATGACTTATTATTATCTAGATTATAATTTTGTATCCAGAATTGCTTAATAACATTTGTATATCTACATTTCTAAATAGCAACGTGTTATAGATTTGGAGAAACCATTCAGTTAGCATGAGGTTAAATACTTTATTATTATCTACGGTTTTCTGCTAGAAACCTGGATTTCAGTAAATTTTAATAAGAACATTTAATCATTAATCACAGATGGTTGAAACTATGATTGCCCTCTAGATTCTGTGTTTGGAATGTCCTGAAAGTCTGGAGTTGTTGTGGTTCTGGGTTCTGTGTTTAGAATGCGTTGAGTCTTTCTGCTCGACCTCAGGGGATGGATTCTGTGTGGGGATTTGATATTACGGATGTTTGAAAGTGTTTTTGTCTTGATGAAGTTCTGGACTGTTTGTTTGTTGGTACTGTAGATTATGTCTGGAGCGCTACATTGGGTTTGGCCCTGATGAGTCTCTAGGCTGTGTTTGAGATTTGAAGATGCTCTGGACAGTGTTTTGGATTTGCTGGACCTCTGGACTGTAAGATTTTGGTGAGCTTAATTTTGGGTTTGTCATTGATGTGGCTGTAGATTGTTAGAATTCCAGTAGCTCCTGATTGGATTTGAGGATGAAATGAGGGTTGGATTGAGTTTGGGATTTACATTTACATTTACATTTGCGGCATTTAGCAGACGGGGTTAGGGTTAGGGATTTAAATGAGGTTAAGATTGTGTTTGTGATTTTCTGAAGCTTCAGGCTGTGTTTGAAGTTGAAAGTGCTTTAGACCTTTTTTGAATTCACTGGAGCTCTAGGCCTTGTTTGGGAATTGCTGGAATTTTACAGCCTTGCTTCGGAATTGCTGGGGATCCATACATCTAAGCCCATCTGTAATGCAGTCTGGAGCCTCCACATTTATCCAAACACAGTGTATTAAACCTTAGTCATGATCACACCACACCCCTTTAACGTGACTTTTTTTTTTTTATAACCATAGCACCTGACACCAAATTTCTGAAATCAGGAAATGAGGAACAGAGAGGTGGAGGATAAGAATCCGGTTGGGTCTGTGGAGCAGGTTCTGGAGCAGGAAGAACATATTGTATGGAACGTTAATATTGGATGTTGTTTGGGCGGCTGTAAGATAAACGGACTGTGTGAGTTTTTCTGGAGAACACTGAGGCAGAGCAGGCTGGATTTTTTGCATTCGGCTCGTTTCCCTTCACTGGCATATTCAAAACAGATTCAAAAGCTGAAGTTCATCCCCTCCTCACTCTGTCTCTGACTTCTGTCCTTCTGTACTGCAAATGATCAACTTATAACGCAGGCTTTAAAGTACTCAAATAAACAGGGTGTGTACTGAAATGTTTACAGCGTGACCCTGAAGGCAGAGAGCAACCAGGAAACAAACACCAACCAACTAAAAACAAAAGAGCAAAGAATAGAAAAGAGAAATCTGTATCAAACAAGATGAAAAGATGTGCTACCTAGCGGAACACAAAGGACTGCTACTAAAGATCATCAAAATCCAAGTCCATCATGGAAATAAACATGAGGTAAAGATCTGAGGTATGAAGGGGCAGAAGGTGTGTCATTAAATACTGATGAATCTCTGGAGCAGTGAACACGACATGAGTCACATCCACACGAACTGTTTACAGGTCTGAGATGTGGTCCATGTGGACCTGATGAGTGTGGAAAGCATCTGAAGATGTTGTGTGTGTGTGTGTGTGTGTGTGTGTGTTTTCACACATTTTCACTCTGTTAGAATATTGCACTCTGTGGATCAGCTCCTAAACTGTCCTATTAGCTCAACATGTGTGTGTTTGTGTGTATCACATGCTACTAAAGCATCCGAGCTGCCAGGTAACGAATCGTCCGGTCCCTCAGAGATCCGCACACCCACGACTCGCTCAGGAGTTCATCCCGACCAATCACACACACTTTCATTACAGTAAAGTACACACACACACACACACACACACACCAAATCAGATCCGAGTTTTAGTTATGTTTATTACAACCATGGTGGGGTGCAGTTTCTGGTAAATCATCTGTGAAGGTTGTGGGTGATTCAGTGAATTATTTCTGCTATGAAGTTGATGATGTTCCTCTAACAGCATGTTCACAAGTGTATACCAAAGAGTGTTTACCGTTCCTGATTCTAGCTGTAAATATGAATATAGAATTTTGTTGAACATTAAAACATTCTATTGTGTTTGGGATTTGAGGAGAACTGCATTACGGTTTGGATTTAAAGAAGCTCTAGTTTGGGATTTGTGGAAGTTCTAGTTGGTATCTGTAGATCTATGATGTGTTTGGATTTTGTAACAGCACTTTTAACAAAGGACATTGTCCCAAAGCAGCTTTACACAGATAAAGTGCTTATTAAACAATGATATTTTCTTGCTTATAAGTGTAAGTTTGTGCATAATGAGTGAATCAGTGGTGAGTGTGGTGAAGGAAAAAACATGAGAAACCTTGAGAGGAACCAGACTCAAAAGGAAACCTCATCCTGATCCTCAACACTGAATGTCCTTCATAACAGTTCCATCAGTGTGAAATGTTCCTTCTGCACCACAGTCCAAACTTCTGTTATTAAACATGAACCACAATCCAGAATCCAACATCCAAATACGCTTCTAATGATTTTACAGTAATATAATAACTTTCATAATATTTCATTATAAATATATTATTTATGTTTATATATATATATATATATATATATATATATATACAGTGGAACCTCGGGTTACGAGTTTAATTGGTTCCATCACTTTACTCTTAACCTGAAAAGTTCGTATCCCGATACAAATTTTCCCATAAGAATGAATAGAAACTTCGGTAATTCGTTCTGGACACCCAAAAAGTGTTTCTTAAAAAAAAACATAACGCCAATATTCACTAATATTATTTACTTTTAACATGTTATATTGAAATCATATCATATAAAAACATATAAACATATAAAAAATAAATCTTTAAATGGTACCTTACCTTTAAGAAGTCTCGCTGCGTGCATGATGGAGACGACGTCCGTTGGAGCGGGAGGAGGGAGAGTTATTGTTTGGAAGGAGAATTTCCATCAGGCTACTTTGTTGGCGGCATGGTGATAGGAATACGTACAGTATTTAAAGTTCAGTAATTCCACACTGTTAGAGCGACGAGCGGATGTGTATGTGCTGCACGAGAGCGCAGCGAGAGCACGTGGCGATACGTAAAAAAACTAACCTGCCTGCGATTTTCCGTGCAAAGCTCGTATCCTAAAAATTTCGTAACTAGAGGCAACATTTTTTATGAACTGCGATTCGTAACCTGAATTATACGTATGCCGGGGCGTTCGTAACCCGAGGTTCCACTGTAATTTATATATATAATTTATATATTTTAATAATGTTTTATTTCAGAGAAAGCTTTTATTTTTCTCTGTTCAGTTGCTAATTTCATACCAAACTTAGTGATTGTTAAAGGACATCTGTAACCATGGTAACAGGGTGACGTCCTGCCGTCCTGAACAGTTTCCTTACTGTAACCCTGCTGGATTTTGATGCACTTCCTTATGAGAAAGAAAGTCGTCAGATTTCTGATCCAACACAACTGTCTATATTTTCTTTGTATGTAGGTCATATGGGAGATTTGGGAGGAGAATCTGTTAGAATCGTGTCTATAAAAACCTTTTATTTATATTTAAGAAATTGCCTTTAAAAGCAACTTGAAATCCAACAGTTCACAACTAAATGACTTCAGAATCAGAATTCTTTATTGATCTCACAGAGAAAATGGTGGGTTGCAGTTGCTCAAAGTAAAATTAATGTGAAATAATATATTTACACTGATCAGACATAAGATTATAACATTATAACACTGAGTGGTGAAGTGAAGAACACTGATGATCTTCATCATGGCTCCTGTTAGTGGGTGGATTTATTTATTAAGCAGCAGATGAACATTTCCTCAAAGTTGATGTTAGAAGCAGAAAAATGGGCATAAGGATTTGAGCGAGTTAGACAACTTGTGACGTCTAGACGTCTGGGTCAGAGCATCTCCAAAACTGCAGCTCTTGTGGGATGTTCCTGGTCTGCAGTGGTCAGTGTCTATCAAGAGTGCTCCAAGGAAGGAACAGTGGTGAACCGGTGACAGGGTAGTGGGGGGACGAGGATCATTGATGCACGTGAGGAGTGAAGGCTGGTCCGTGTGGTCCGATCCGACAGACGAGCTCCTGTAGCTCAAACTGCTGAAGAAGTTTATGCTGATGATGATCATTGGGTCCCGACTAATTTAGCAGCAAAAGGGGACCAACACAATATTAGGCAGGTGCTCATAATTTTACGCTGATTAGTGTAGAGAATAAGTTTTATATATATATATATATTATTCTTCTATAGACTTATTCAGTTCTGTACCCTGTTACAGCAGGGTTCTGATCCCTTTTTCATGTCTCCATGTGGCAGAAACTGAGCCTGCCACATGGAGATATGAGATATGCAGATATGAGCCTGAACACACTGACATTATTTCCAGGAGGTGTGAAGCAGGTCTGTGGTGGTCAGTCAGGAGACTGATTAACCCTGTGGATATTCTCTCGGGAGGTGACGCGTTCCTCTGTTCTTCTCTCCCTTCACCTCAGCAGCAGAGTGAACTTTAGTAACAGCAGTGTTTGATCATTACACTTAAATATTATACACAAACACCTTATTCCCAAAAATAATGGGACACCTGACTTTTCCAGCCGTATGCGCTTCTTCATCAAACTGTTACATAAAGCTTTACACACACATTTTCCCTCCACTTGATTTAGGAGACCCAGCTCATTAGAACAGCACATGGAGGCTACATTTGGAATGCGATGTTAAAAATTAAGCAAATTGACAGAATGGTCAGGTTTCCACACATTTATGTCCATACAGTGTATCTGAGCTGCTGATATAAAGGTCTTGATGGTGGTTTAATGACTGTTTGAGAAAGATAAGTCACATGATATACTCAATTTCTGTGTCAAGTTCATTCTCCAAGCTGGGAATGTTTACTGAAGATAACACGGCTGTTTCCTTAAGAACCTGATAGAGGAAATGAAAATAAAGTCGGTACTTGTGGAGTATTTAATGGCCTCCTGAGTGAGAAGTGCTGGAACATTGAGTGCTTACAGTATAAAGTCTCCTTAAACTTGGACAAATTAGAAGTAAAACCTGATAATATTCTTTCAATACACTTGAATATTATGGTGTGAAACGGGTCCCAGAGAAGAAACATAAATTACCTCAGTGGTGTGTGTGTATATATACACACACACACACACACACAAACACACACACACACACACACACACACACACACACACACACACACACACACACACTCTCTGGATATATCCCTGTGCTTAGTTTTCTGCTAAACAGGTTTAACCAATGAGGAAATGCAAACACAAGAAACCATTAGCTATATATACACACACACACACACACACACACAAAGTCCACTCTGTATTGGCTTCATCCCAGATCACTCACCATGTCCTGTATCCTCACATTTAACTCCTAATTTGTTTATGCATGTTCTTGCTCAACATGTCCAACATTTTTATTACAGCCTCCACTGGTTCTAATGTAAAGCCAAATGGTGGAAGCAGGTTCCATGATCTAAAAGAATCTGATCCTGGATTAAGTCTGAACAAAAATTGCTTGTCTTCATTCAGCTCCCTTCTTGGTCAAGGGGAACATTTAAAGGGTGGTTTTATTCATTTATCAGCTCTATGGGCTGAGGTTCCATCGCTGTAAGGAACTTCTAGGAAAGATCTACTGATCCTACTGACTGGCATCTTCTTCCTCTACTTCTTCTCTAATTAGACATTAGATAATGCATTTGTTTATCTATAATGGACGAGTCAGAATGTAATGGTAATGAGATGATATGAGGAGGAACCTTGAGAGGAACCAGACCTGTCCCCATCCTCACACTGTACAATGGCACTATAAATCATTCCTCTTGTACTGTAGTCACAAGCTGATTGTTCTGTAACCTGGAACTTCGTTATAGTTTAATTTGTAAGTTTAATTTTAAATTGTTAGTTAATAAAGTTATTAATCATTTACTGAATTTAGATGAATTGCTGTCCA
>NC_060893.1:26880100-26882600 GCF_014805685.1 Silurus meridionalis | reverse complement strand
ATCACAATCCACTATTCACACCTGAACTCCTTCCAGCCAATCACAATCCACTATTCACACCTGAACTCCTTCCAGCCAATCACAATCCACTATTCACACCTGAACTCCTTCCAGCCAATCACAATCCACTATTCACACCTGAACTCCTTCCAGCCAATCACAATCCACTATTCACACCTGAACTCCTTCCAGCCAATCACAATCCACTATTCACACCTGAACTCCTTCCAGCCAATCACAATCCACTATTCACACCTGAACTCCTTCCAGCCAATCACAATCCACTATTCACACCTGAACTCCTTCCAGCCAATCACAATCCACTATTCACCTGAACTCCTTCCAGCCAATCACAATCCACTATTCACACCTGAACTCCTTCCAGCCAATCACAATCCACTATTCACACCTGAACTCCTTCCAGCCAATCAAAATCCACTATTCACACCTGAACTCCTTCCAGCCAATCACAATCCACTATTCACACCTGAACTCCTTCCAGCCAATCACAATCCACTATTCACACCTGAACTCCTTCCAGCCAATCACAATCCACTATCCACACTGATCAGGGTGTATAATATGTAATTGATATTGATGTATATATTTGCCTTCTTTCATTCTTATTTTCTCTGTTTTTCCCAGAGGGCAACAGAAATCATAAACATGGAGTTGTGTTCATTCTTCTACACACCAACCACTTCAGGTCCGTCTCTCTCTCTCTCTCTCTCTCTCTCTCTCTCTCTCTCTTTTTATCTCTCTCTCCCTTATTCACGAGGGGTCAGAGAATGTAACCCGAGTATCTAGGTTGCACTGTAACCATGTTTCTTATATTGTGTGTCTGTGTGTGCGTGTGTGTGTGTGTGTGTGTGTGTGCGTGTGTGCACGCGTGTGTGTGTGTGTGTCTGTGTGTGTGTGTGTGTGTGTGTGTGTGTGTGTGTGTGTCTGTGTGTGTGTGTCTGTGTGTGTGTGTGTGTGTGTGTGTGTGTGTGCAGTGTTGGGAAGGTGTTTACCCTCCTTAGGTCCTGCGTATACCAACATCCCCCTCAACTTCAGTCTCCCAGGCATGAGCAACAACCAAACTGTGAACACAATCAAGAATGCTACGGGGTAACATCTCACACACACACACACACACACACACACACACACACACACACACACACACACACACACACGTGTTCTATAATGTGTACGTCTCTTTCCTTGGCAGTGGAGGAGGTTTGACAGCGTGAGTGAACATGATTGTGCTTATAGGCTTCAGATCTTCCTGCATTTCCTTCAGAAATTCATTCACTCTTTATTTTCTCTCTTCTGTGGCTGAACTTCATTCCAGCTGATTCCAATCCAAAGATTACGTTCAACCAGCAAATCAGTGATGGTTTAAAATATATGTAAGTTTGTAGAAAAGCTTGAAACCTGAAAGTGAATGTTAGCAGGACGTGTGGAATTGCAGATATGTGCTGAGGAACAGAGACTCGAGTAGAGTAGAAGTAGTGTAGAATGTGCAGGAGAGAAGAAACTGGACACAATGAGGAATGAACAGGATGTAAAGAATAGATCTTCTGAATGAACAGATCAGAGAAAAAGGGACGATTAGGATCTGGACATGAAGACGGAGCTGGGAATAGGGAGGAGAATTGATTGATAAAGGAATGATAGATGATTAGAACCTAAAGACTGGATCATAGAATCTTAGGACGAGAGGCGATTATGATCCTGGAACGTAGGAACAATGCAGATCTTGAGATGAGAGGATTAGGATCTGGATGTAGAGAATTGATTTGAGAGGTGATTAGAGTCTAAAGAGGAAATATTCTTCTCAGAATCTTGAGCTCAGACACAAATTACAATCTTTGAAGAAGAGATAAAAAGGACTTTGGACGATGGAATGATGAGGAACAGGATGGAGGACCTTGGAATAAAGTGCAATTAGAGCTATAGGACACGGGGTAATTAAGAACGTGGGACGAGGGACAGGATGGAGGACTTTAGAAAATGGGAAATTATTGATGATTAGGGTCTAAGAAATAGGAACAAGTATTAGAATATTAGAACAAGAAACAGAGACGATCTTGGGATGAGAGACATCGAGGATGTAGTGAAAATTGAGATCTGAGGATGAAGTGCTGCTTATGAAGATTAGAGTCCAGGATGAGAAATGAATAAAATGATCAGGATCAATGTTTAAAAATAAAAATTCCCATCTAGGAACATCTGAGTGAATCTCCAGAGCATCAGGAGCGAGAGATGAGAATACTCTGAGGAGAAAACACCAAGGTTTGGTGAGGAGCAGCGAGGGATTCAATTCAACTCAGGTTTATTTGTATAGCGCATTTTAACAGTGGAGATCTTCTCAAAGCAGCTTTACAGAGAAGAATTAGGGATGAGTGCAGGGAAAATAAACCCAGGATGAAGAATGAGCAGAATTGTGGAGGAGCAACCAGCAATGTTCAGGATTTAGAAGTAAACAGGAGCCAGCATGCACAACTCCATATCT
>NC_060893.1:26715100-26870100 GCF_014805685.1 Silurus meridionalis | reverse complement strand
TACATGTCCAAGAACCTGATGAAGATCCTGAACAAGAAAAACAAACAGCCCAAAAAATGAGTCTTCACGTCCTGCTCCACTTAAACCCAGTCACATGACCAGTGATCTTCTTTACCTGCTCTCACACACTGCACTTTAACCTCCTTTACTAGCATGTGCTGTTTTTACTGCTTTTAGTGTCCAGGTTTCTGACTTACACCAGCGTCCAGCTCCACGTCTCCTCCAGGCCGCTCTATCAGCATCTCTCCATGTTTAACCAGATGATGCTTCTGAGACTGATCCTGGGCTGATCCTTGCACGAGTTGTTTTATTATGTTCTTCAGTGGGACTTTAACGTGTTTATTCTGAAATACGTGATTAGCACGTGTTAGCTTAGTTTTATAGACGTTTATCTACTATATTTTATAGAATTGTACAGAATTGTTTTAGAAACTAAAACTCCTGAAAAAATATAGATTCCAGAAACACTGATCCCAGACGTGACGCTTTCTACACACGCTGAATAGACACGTGAGAAACCTGTAAAAGAGGCGTGTTTGGTGTCTTGCTTTTTCTGAATGTAACTTTAACCTATGTTGCCATTAGCTGTGTGTGACCGATTAAACACACACACACACACACACACACACACACACACACACACACACACATCCAAGTCAAGTGTGTTCTTGTTTCCTATGTTATCATTAGCATGTTTTCTGTTTAAAGCTAGGCTAGCATTAGCATGGACAGGTTTGCTATGTAGTTTATATTATTACCACACACACACACACACACACACACACACACACATAACCAGCTTTAAATGTGTCTGTATAATTTATTTCAGTGAATGTTTGTATATGAATCATTAATCTGGATTAACAGAAGAAAACTACTCAACACTGTGAAGCTCTGGAGCAGTGAGCGGTGTGTGTGTGTGTGTGAGAGGTTTAATATTGAGATGAATGGTTTATATTTTATACAGAGTTGTGTGTGTAAATGATTTATCTGTGTGTGTGTCAGACTCTACATGACTGTAATGTTTGCCTGATGCTCTGAGAGACACGTCCATCTTTATGTTCCTCAACTTTAAGTGCCAGAGGACAAAAATTGTATTTTTGAACAAATAGATGTTTATACAGTGATGATGATGATGATGATGAGTGGAATTGATGCAGCTGTGGAGTAAAGTGTTTATTATAAACTCTGTCTCAGTGTGTGTGTGTGTTCGGAGTTGTTGCTCTTCTGTCCTTGTGCTCTAGAGTCGAGTCGTTCTGGATCTCTTCAGTGCACACAGTTCCACACTCTTTATTCAAAACTGTTTAGAATCAATCAGTTGATATTTTTCTCGAACCTTTTAAACTTGTTCCAGAGCCCTGTGTGTAACTGTGCTCTAGAACACCTCATGCTGCTCTACAATGGATGTTCTAAAAACTTGGTAATTATCTAGTTCTACAGCCTTAAAGTTACATTTAATTCAGTTTTTACTTATAGAGCATTTTAACAAATCAGCAGAACACATATAATGAGTGAGTGAGTCAGTGGTGACTGTGGTGAAGGAAGAAACCTTGAGAGGAACCAGATTAAAACTGATCCTCATCCTGAACACCAAATGCCCATTTATTAGTTTCATCGTTGATGAGGTTATAAACAGTTTAGTGATGGAGTTTAAATAAAAGCTGTGGTCCTGAGCACATTGTAGCAGACATGTTATTAATTACAGTCCAAATCCTTCCTCAAAGTTGCTCAGTAATCTCATGGATCTTCATGGATCTGTTTGAATCTCCAAGTAAAACTCTTTCATTCTGGTCTTAGTCTAAATTCATTTACATAACACTGGTCTAGAACCTTCTACTTCATATTGGTTTTGATTGCTTTCATTTTACTCTTAAACCTTTTCTTTCTTTAAGTTCTAAACGTTTCTGTTGAAATGTATCTGGTGTCTTCTCATCACCATTGTTCTGTTCTCCAGTTACTGAAGCTCCAATTTACTCCTCAAAACCTTGTGTATAATACTGTTCAAAAAGCCCTTCAGACCCTCCCCTTCTACTTCAGGAGTCCCTGCTAAAAATAATAAAGCAAAACATTTATATATAAAATATATACATATAAAAAAAAAAAATTAAAAAAAAGTAAAATAATAGATGGGAGACAAACAGAGGATTAGATGAGAACAGATGAGACTGAATAATCAATATAATAAAAAAACATACAACAGGAGAAGAAAAAAACAGAAGTGAAAAGAAAAACCCGCTAAATTATAAACTTAATTTATTAAGAAATAAAAATAGAGAAAAATATACAGAATTTAATCAGTGGAAAAGAATTAATTAGAAATAAACCATGGAGAAAAGGAAGGAAGGGAGAGAGAGAGAGAGAGAGAGAGAGAGAGAGAGAGAGAGAGAGAGAGAGAGAAAACAACATCTACAGATAAACAGAAAAAAACTAAAATAACCAAATAAACGAGGTGAAAGACAGAACAGTGGAACAGAAGTGAAGAAAGGACAGAGACTGAAATAAAACAGAATTAAACAATCTGAAAACAAATCATTTATAAAAATGAACAGAATTTTATACACACTAGCACCAGAAGTTTGTGGACACAAACCCACACGCTGGTATGTGCTTTTTAAACATCTCATTCTACATGTAGTCTTCATTCACTGCTATAATGAGCTCCACTCTTCTGGGAAGATGTTCCACTAGATTTATTCCTCTACCAGGGTGTTGGTAAAGTCAGGTAGTGATGTAGATGAGAAGGTGAGGAGGTCTGGGGTGCAGTCAGTGTTCAGTATGGTTAGAGCTCTATAGCAGGAGAACTTCTACATCATACAGCCCATGGAAAGCAGATCTTCATGGAGTTGGCTTTTTATGCAAAGTACCCGAAGACGTCCTACACAACTTTGGGTAACAGTTTAGAGTTAAAAAAAAATAAAAAATAAAAAAATAAGGTTAAACGTGTTTATAGAGAGCTAATAATAATAATAAAAATTGTAGCGGAGCAGAAGGAAACAGAACCAAACAGATCAAAGAAAACAGGAGGCGGGGTTTAGATCCAATAGAAACATTTATTGACAGACGCTCCGTATAGGACCCCGCCCACATCCTGTAAGCTCCACCCACAACCCCAACACAGATTAAGTCTTTTATTCAGGCCAAAAAAGACAAGTAATACAACAGCAAGGTAAAGCGCAACACACACACACACACACACACACACACACACACACACACACACACACACACACACACACACACACACAGCTTCATCACCACCATCCTGATCTGAACCCCGCTTGGCCGAGTGTGCATGGCCATGTGCTGTTATCTTTACAAAATGGCAGACGGGGCATTAATAAAACACTTCTCCCCAGAATGCTAGTCAAAAAACACTGCTAGCATACAATCAAAGCGCTAGGAGGTCCTCAGAATCCTGAGCTAGCTAATGGAACATGTTTGGAGTGTTTGGTTCTGGACAACTCAAGAACATGGTTCTTAGGTTCTCCTAGTCCTGGTGCTCCACGCTCGCTCTCGGGACCGAGTCCACAGCAGTGTGTTACAGAAGAGTACAGGAACAGACACTTGAGCTCATCATAGGAAAAAACAAACACACACACACACACACACACACACACACACACGTTAACACGTCACGTGTCAGACTCACTCCACTGAACAGCGTTTGTAATAAACTGGACACCGATGTTACACGCCGCCCCTCAAAACACGGATTCACGTGACGTTTGTTCTAATGTAGGCCATTGTGAGGCTCCGTCCCAAACCGCGACCCCAGAGAACTCGTGATACTGATGTCGTATACGTGTGCAAAATTCGTAATGACGTGTTTCATATACCAACAGGGTTCATCAGAGCGGTTGTGGTAATGCACAGCGCTAATGTATTATATGATACGCTCACCGCTAGTTAGTCATTAAAATACCAGGCTGTGAGAGTGAAGTCATCGAGCGCTCGCTCCCTACATGTGGAGAACACTGAGAATTGAAAGGCAGCAGAGGAAACACTGCTTTGGCCTGATTACTGATTAGCGTCGTCACACATCAGAGGACTGACCACCATGACTCAAGACTCGCATACATGACTCGACAATGACTCACGACCTGACCATCACTCACGTCCCTCGTTCAGACTCACGTCCAGGACTCACAATCGGGCCATCACTCACGTCCCTCGTTCAGACTCACGTCCAAGACTCACGATCTGACCATCACTCACGTCCTTCGTTCAGACTCACGTCCAAGACTCACGATCTGACCATCACTCACGTCCTTCGTTCAGACTCACGTCCAAGACTCACGATCTGACCATCACTCACGTCCCTCGTTCAGACTCACGATCTGACCATCACTCACGTCCCTCGTTCAGACTCATGTCCAGGACTCACGATCTGACCATTACTCACGTCCCTCGTTCAGACTCATGTCCAGGACTCACAATCTGACCATCACTCACGTCCCTCGTTCAGACTCATGTCCAGGACTCACAGCCTGACCATCACTCACGTCCCTCGTTCAGACTTACGTCCAGGACTCATTTCCAACTGAAGGCTGTTTTTTCTCATCAGTATCAGGAAGAGATGGCAGTGAAGTTAAAGGCCAGTGACCACACACACCTTCACTTTACAGCTGAAAGGTCGATGTGGTACGCTTCATGACTCTTCTGGTTTACACTCGTGGCTCCATGTACAAGTAAGTAACGCTTCAAAGTGCTCTTGAGCTACCCAAACGGGACGCCACTGATTCACGGTAAGCCACTCCCCCTAGAATTCACAGTTACACACTGCGGCTGGCTACATCCTTTATTCGGCCCGATCCTAACAGCCTGGTCGAGAAACTGCTAATTGTTAGCTTTCCGTATCACTGTGTGCCTGACTTTTTTCTTTTGCGTGCGATGAGTTACTCTTCCTCTGACCTCTTCTAGTCTGAGAAAACCTTCCACATGGTTTCCAGAGAAACACGGACAATAGAAACACGAGAGTAAAGTGGAGGAGAAAATCCCAAACCAGCCACGGTGCAAGCTGTAATCGTACCTAGAAATGTTAGAGAGGAATTTAGCATTCGCCATTCAGGCACATCTGGATACTAATGCGGTGTGATGTTACGCTACAAACACACAAAGAAAAAAGCGGCAAGGCATGAAGGCTTCCCAGGTCCAAGCTCTTCCCTGATTATCCGAGCATGAACGCTTAGTGGTTGCGACGCTAGTTTTGCTAATCAGTAGCACCTCACAGATTCATCAAGCTGAAGACTCTGGATGGGGGGGCGTGGCTTACTTATGACGCATTTATCTAACACTAAAATGATCGTGGGAACCCCCTCGTTGTCATAGAAACCAGATACAAAGGGGATGGTAATACTCTTTCACACACTAATGCACTGAACACTAGTGTGTGTGTGTGTGTGTGTGCACGTGTGTGCGTGTGCATCTGTGTGTAAGACGAGGGATTCTCTTTGGTAGGAAGCAGATATGATACGGTGGGATAATGAATGTAATGATGTGCACATGTGTTTAATACTGATGCTCTCTCTGCATAATCTGTGTGTGTGTGTGTGTGTGTGTTGGTTCCGACATCATCTCTTCCTCCTAATTCTTTCGTCCAGTTTCTCTCTCTCTCTCTCTCTTTCCCCTCCCTACACACACATTCACACACTCAGCATCCAGAAGAAGAAGAAGATGGCGAGGAAGAGGAAGAGCGAGTCCTGCCAGTTGTTGCCGTTGTTACCGTTCCCGTTGCCTTGGTGATCCGGGGCGTAGTGAGGATCTAAAAATGATTTCCAATTAAAAAAACAAAAACAAAAAGAATTTCAGACAGGCTGTGGAAGGAGTCTCCAGTACCAGTGTTCTAAGACGTGATTGGTTGAGGATCACCTGGTCTGTGGAACGGGTCGTTGGTGTTGAATATTGTGGTGAAGAAGCCGAAAGGAAAAGCACCGATACCGAAAGACATGTGGAAGCCGGTATCACCGAAACCCTGAAACTAAACACACACAATATTACTACAATCAATTCCTTAAATCCCGCCTTCCTCACGGGGACGATACTGACAATCTAACAGACTGTATCACTGACATCATCAACTCCTGTGTGGAGAATACTGTACCCACCAGGACTGTACAGTGTTTTCCCAACAACAAACCATGGAACAACCCTGAGATAAAGACTCTCCTTAAAAAAGAAGAGTGTGTTTAAATCAGGAAACAAGGAAGAGCTGAAAACTGTCCAGAGAGAACTGAAGATCAGAGAAGGAAAAGCTTGCTAGAGGAGGAAGATGAAGGATCAGCTGCAGCAGAACAACGTCAGTGGTGTGTGGAAGGGGCTCAAAACCATCACTGGTCATAAGGAGCCCAGCTCTCAGGCTGAGGGTGAATGATCTGAAACTAGTCTTTAACAGATTTGATCATATTGCTGTACATGTTTGACCTGAGCTTGAAGCTGGGGAAGGTGCCACGCCACTGACCAGTAGCACTGACCTCGCATACAATGAAGATATTGGAGAGGCTGGTGCTCACTAATATCTGACCTCTGGTGAGCCAATCAATGGATCCACTTTAGTTTGCCTACCAACCTGGCATTGGTGTGTAAGACGCAGTTATCTTCCTCCTAAATCCAGATACTTCACACCTGGAAAAGGCTGGGAGCACTGTGAGAGTCATGCATTTTTTTACTTCTCTAGTGCTTTTAACACCATCCAACCTGCGCTCCTGAGGGATAAGATGGTGTACATGGGAGTGAACCATCATATGTCTGCCTGGATACTGGACTACCTCACAGACCGACCACAGTATGTGAGGACTCGTGACTGTGAGTCTGACATGGTTGTCTGCAACACTGGAGCCCCACAGGGAACGTTTCTGGCCCCGTTCCTCTTCACCGTCTACACTGCAGACTTCATGTTCAGCTCAGCAACCTGTCACCTACAGAAGTTCTCTGATGACTCATCGGCCTGATCACGGATGATGATGACAGGGAGTACAGAGGACTTATACAGATACTTTGTGGACTGGTGCCAACGGAGCTGCCTCCAGATAAACGTGAGGAAAACCAAAGAACTGGTGGTGGATTTCCGTAGGCACAAACACACTTCATCATTACCATCAGTGAACATTCAGGGAAAGAACATTGTGAAAGTGAACTCTTACAAATACCTGGTGTTCACCTGAACATCAAACTGGACTTGACAGACAACACTGAGGCAATTTTTAAGAAAGGGCAGAGCAGACTCTTTCTGCTGAGGAAACTAAGGTCTTTTGGAGTGCAGGGAGAGCTCTACTGAAGACCTTTTTTGACTCTGTGGTGGCCTCAGCTATCTTCTATGGTGTGGTCTGCTGGGGTAGTAGCATCTCTACTGCAGACAGGAAGAGACTGGACAAGCTGATCAGGAAGTTCAGCTCAGTCCTGGGGATTCCTCTGGACACTGTACAGGAGGTGGGAGAAGGAGGATGGGAGCTAAACTATCATCATTACTGGAGAACGTCTCTCAGCCCCTGTATGAAACAGTTTCATCTCTGAGCAGCAGCGTTACAGAAGATCTTTTCTCCCTGCTGCTATTAGACTTTACAATCAAAGCTGCTCAGTGAACCAGTCACCAAAATACACACTGTTATTACTGTTTAACTGTGTAATAATACCACCTGTGTGTAATATTACCTGTAATACGTGTGTAACTAATTACTAGTGGTCTCTCTTTTCCTTATTTGTGTTTATACATTGTGTTGTGTTTATACTGTATACTATAGTGTGTGTCTATTCTTTCATATATTTGCATTTATTTTTTCTTTGCTGCTGTAACAGAAATTTCCCCACTGTGGGACGAATAAAGGTTTATCTTATCTTATCTTCCCCATTACCCCCTGTAGGGTAGGACGACTTACCCCTCTGCTCTCAGGCTCTGTTCTCTGTCCCTGAGGTCGAGGTGGAGTTTTTAATCTGGAACACACACACACACACTTGATAAAGCTGTGGTATGACGTGAATGCGTGGCTACAGCGTATCGCTAGCGTCAGGTGTGCTTGTGATGTATACGGGGACGGACGTACCTGGGGTCCTCCTGGCTGGTGCTGCCACGGCCGTACAGAGGAATGACTTTGTCTCTGCTGATTCCTGCTTTGCACACAGGACACTGCTGCCTGCTTGGCCTCGTCTCCAACCACTGCAGGAGGAAACCAGGGGTTGCAGCTAGAACCTTACTAGTGCCTGTAAAACTGTACCCAACCCCAACTTCCTACCACTGCGACTACTGTTTCTACTCTTAATCAGCCTCCTTATCTTTCACAAGTGGACTTATACGAGGTGGCATCAGAAAGTTTTGAGACTAGATTTGTAACACAAACAGCAGTCACAGGGAGCACCCACCTTTAGAAGTCCTGTGTACATCGGGTGCGTTACCACAGCTGCTGTTTCATCACGGACAGCAGGTTAGAACAAAGAGAAATTCTGCGTGAAACTGGGAAAATCTGCCAGTGATGTTTGACGTGAGGTACGTTTCACATATGGTGATGCCGCAACGAGTTGTCAAGAGCGGAAAAACATCACTGGAGCACAACGAGAGATCAGGAAAAACTCTGACGTGCTTTACCCCTGAAAAAACGTTTGGCAACTCGTGCATGATGATCATCGGATAACAATCGACATGATCTCACTTCCACATCCACCTTAGATGAAGATGCAGCTCAAAGGTCGTCGTTTTGACACCACTACAGCGATCAAGCAGAAGGTGCTTGACACACGTTGAAAAGTAGACTCCAGGACACATTCCAGAAGAACACTGGGAGGTACCATATTACTGTGCAAGGGGACTATTTTGAAGGTGAGTGTGTGGAAATGTAAATAAAGCACTTTCATGTAAACAGAGCGAGTCTCCAAACTTTTTGATACCACCTCGTATTCGGGGAGATGCTCATTAGCCTTGCTAGCTCACAATCTCTCTTTTTTTCTTCAGGTCTATTTCATTCTAGCCATTTGAGGAAACCACAGCACTGATAGGATAATGTTAATGCTAATTCACCTTTATTAGCATGGCTTAATGTAGGTGAAATTTTTCACTGTGCCATTACCAGGTCTACTTTTACATTTATGGCTTTTAGCAGATGCCCGTATCCAACAACTAACAACCGAGGGTCCCAGCAGTGATGGTGCTGGGATTTTAACTTGAGACCTTCCGATCCAGAGTCCACTGCGCTACCACCTCCACCGCTCCGAATTTTACTTATCATGCTAGCAAATCTGTAACACCAGAAGAGGAGTTGACTTACCTGATGGAGACATGGCCAGCTGTGGAGACACAGAGGAACAGCAGGATTAATGACTGCAGTGTGAATTTACAAACAGGAGCACCGAATTTAAATTCAGGCAAATCAAGTCAGAACACCAGAACTCCAGCCTGACCTCTCTTAGCTTGAAGATTCTCCAAATCTTTATGGAAGTGGACAATTGTTCAATACTTTATAGACATAACTGAGAGGTACGTAGGTAGACACAGGCAGATCAGGTGTCCTAACAGATCTTCTCCATGAAAGTGTGCTGCTCAAGCATGGCCAAGTTTGTTTCTCATTTCAGGTTTAATTATCATGGCAGTCCACCAAAGTGATCAAGACTGTAAATCACATGCCTTACGCCTGACCCCCACTTTTCATCTGGCATCCTGAAGAGTCAGCAAAATGGCACCTTGATATCATTTCAGGAAGAGCATAACCAGGTTGTGGGTCAACGACTCCTGACTCATTGGGTAGGTCATTGTAACTAGAGGTTGACCGATTCATCGGTTTTACCCCTTAATCAGGACTGATATTTGGGCTACTCATAGTCTGCTGTCCCCACAGATCTAATATCCAAGGGTGGTCCTTCTGGGAGCATTAAAGTTCACCAAAATGTAAACAAGGTACATATTTAAGAGGTTTGGTTCAGCTGTCTGTATCGGTGTAAAAAGCTTGTGGGTCCATGGGGGTCTTTGAGTACAGTCACTGCACCTCCAAACTGTGACTCATAAACCTTATAAGGTCACCTGGCTAGTGGATCAGCATCACTCATATCCACCCAAACAGACCCAGATGAACCCGGTGAGAAGTTAGAAATTCTCTAGGAGGAGCTGGAATCTGTAGCCAGGGATTGAGAAACCATGATTGACCTTTAATCCTGCTGTCACAACAACCCCTGAAAGGGGACCGCAAACGAAACTGAATGAATGATGAGCACCACGGGCAGGTTACACAATGGAAAGTACGAGGCATTAAACATGGAGCAGTGTTTACTAAACGCAGTGCGGCTGCTCCGAGGGGAACCGGCGTTCGCTGCAACAGTCAATATTTACATCAGGGTTTTATTTCAAGGTCACAAGCTGGAACTCTACCACATGTTCTTCAGCTAGGTTAAGAACATTCTACAATAAGATCTATGTTTTTAAAGTTTTTCTTGCATCAAACAACAAACTTCAGGTAGGAACTATTTTTCTTCCCAAAGATTGGGACAGTGAAGGAACATCATTGTAGGACAGGTCTGAGGAAAAAGCCTCACGACAACTGTTTGGATTTGACGACTCTCTAGCGTATCATGGTGAAGCTCCAGCTCGCAGATATAAATGATAAAAGCAGGTTACATTACTAAACAAAAATCCTGTAGGAAAGTGAATCAAGTATATGATTAGTGTTGCACTACAGTCAGAGTAATCCTGCTCTCCTACTGCTCTCCTAATCTCCACTTAACCCCTCTGACACCTTCTCAAGCACCTGTGGGGGATCATCCACGGCTCAGACTCCACCCATTCCTCCCCCATAAACCATGTTTACTCCACTACAGACATCCGCTCAGGGCTCTCAATCAAATCTCTAACTGAGGGGTGTCTTAACACGATTAGACCGAACTCAGTAAACACATTAATAATAAAGCATAGGGTGTACACACGTGCACAGCAGGTCCAAAAGTCCAACAGAACACGTTTAATTACACGTTAAGCGTTTTCTCCCATAGGTAAAGGTGGCTTGTGTAAAACATGGCTTAATGTGACTTTTCATGTTCTTCTGCTCCTCTGCTAGCCGTTGCTGTTGATCAACTGTGACCTGCTGGATCTGCTGTGACCTGCTGGATCAGCTGTGATCTGCTATGACCTGCTGTGACCTGCTGAACCCCTACTGTATATAGTATGATTTATTACTAACATGTTTAGTGAGTCTGGTCTTATAAAACCCACGCCTTGAGCCACATTAAGCATTTTTCCCCGTCAACCGTTTCAGAACGTCCTCCAGGGGGCAGAAGATGAGGAACGTTCCTTGCTGGTATGAATTCACTTCCATCACATATCCATCAACAGTCAACGATTTTTAAATACGCGTTCAGGCTCAACCAGTCAGTCACACGACCAGACACTAAAACGGTGTGGATTCTCAGAACCACAGTGGAGCGTGCTCTTCAGAACTCACCGTGACAAATCCAGACGTTAATAATTTACTCATTAAAGTGGGCAAGTTAAAGTTACTGAGCAACTCAAGAACTTTGAGAATGGATTTGGACTGTAACTGACCACAGGTCTGCATGGAAGCATCCATCACTGAACACCTCAACAACGATGGAACTGTAATCACTGGACATTCAGTGTTGAGGATAAGGTTCCTCATAAATTCATACTTTATAACCTCTTTATCACTGTAACGCTACTTTGGGACAACGTGCACTGTTAAACATGAGCTACAAATAAAACTGAAAGGAACAAAGTGATTAGAGCACAGTGAAGTTCTTTCTTCAGGTACCACAGCTATGAGAAAGCAGCTCTGGAGCACAGAAAGTTATGGACCAAACAGTGAAATTGTGAAAAGTGAAACCATCTGATCAGCAACCCAAAGCCTTAACCACTTCCTCATACTGCACCAACATGTAGATCCAACACCAAAACTAGAGAACACGAGAGAGAACACTTCGAGAATTCACTCGAGTCTAGAGGATCAAACATCGTGAGGAAGTGGGCGGAGCTTCCACAAGGTCAGTTCACATCACAGAGTTAATGACCACTGTCAATCATTCCAGATGTAGATCCATGGGAACATCTGTGGAAGTGAGCGAGAACACGTTCTCCACAGCGACTCAGACGTTAAATATGCAGAGATCCTGCACCGAACGTCTCGTCTACAGTCAGGAGATCCATCACAGACGTCAGCACCAGGTGGGTGAGGGTTCAGATCCCAGGACTAATAACACACCCTTCATCATTTACACTAATGAGGAGGAATATCAACTATATAACACTACATACAGAGCACATTACAGCTTATAAAGATCTTATGATCAGAATTCAGTGATATTATAGTGAGTAAATGTATAATATTATTAACACTGAAATGGGATTAAATTCCTCATTAGGACTCAGTGAACAGACCAGCAGCTCGACTGGTTATAACCGGACACTGGATTTGTATCAGGCAGTTTGTGAGAAATAAAAACATATAAAATGTATAAAATAAAACTCTGGTACCAGAACAGATGTCCACACAGACTGATCACTGCGTCCCTGGCGGTGTCCAGGCAGATGTTACACTCGAAGGTGGCTCTCTCCCGCTGCTCCCGTTCGCCCTCCCCGCCGCTGCCTCCGGCCCGCCCGCCGTCGCGGTCGCTGCTGCTCTCCCCGCCGGAGAGACCGCCTCTGCTGGCCCGCGCGCCGTCACTCGAGGACCGAGGATCCGCGGCCTCCATTGGCTCCGTCTGTTTACTCCGCGTTAGTGCGAGCGCGAGCGTCGGAATCTTCACAGCTGCGTCACGTGACACGCACTGACCCGACTTCCGTTTCCGGTTCTGGAGAAAAGGGAACGTCGGAAACCACGGACCTGTTTATTTGTTTGTGTATTTGTTTACTTATTCCCCCAAAAAAAAAAACCAACAAACAAAAAAAAAACCAAAAAAAAAGGGAGATTTATTATTATTGTGCAATAGTTTTAGCTGTGAAGAAATGCTGTGACGTCAAATTAATAATAATGATGATAATAGTGAGATAATAATAATAATAACAATAATATAATAATAATAATAATAAAAATTATAATAATATATTATTAACAATATTATAAAATAATAATAATAATAATAATAATCATATTTTAATTAAAGTAATTTGATAATTTTATATAAAAAAAGCTTTGTTATTATTACAACACACAAAGGGAGCATTTACATTATAAATATAAAATTATACCAATAAAACTATAAGATTAATAACATTATATTGAGAAATTCATCTGCTTTTGTCAGATATTAAATACGTTAATAAAACATTATTTAAACTAAAATAACACGTCATTTTCTATTGTTAAAACATGATCAACATAATAATAATAATAATAATAATAATAATAATAATAATTTTAATAAATATAATAATTTTTATAAAAAACCTTTTTATCATTACTACACATAAAAAGAGCATTTACATAAATAAATATAAACTTGTGGCAATAAAACTATAAATTGAATAACATTATATTGAGAAATTGGTCTTTTGTCAACAATGAAATAGTTCAAATATAATTAAAACATCACATCGTTTTATTTAGTGATAAACGATTTTTTATTTGAGAAAATTTTAACTTTTTTTAGTAAAAGATTTTTGTATAATAATAATTAAAATAAGAATGATAATTATTGTTATTATTAGGACAACATATTAAAATTTTTATTCATTAAATAATAAAAAAAAAGAAGTTTTTATTACAACACACAAAAAGAGCATTCACATTAATAGATATAAAATGATACCAATAAAACTATAAAATTAATAAAATAAATGTGAGAAATTGAGGGATAGATTTTTTTATAATATTAATAATAATAATAGTAATAATAATAAGTATTATAATTTTAATAATTTATATTTTTAATGAAAATAAAATAAACACCTTAATTTTGCTACTAATAAAAAGTAAATATATTTAGACGCTTGTTCACAGACTCTATTCAGGGTATTTGAAGGGCAGTTTTTAAGGCTGGTTGGTTGAGACTGTAGTCAGGAACCTGATCAGAAGGTTGGGGGTTGAAGCCCCCCGTATCACCAAGCTGCCACTGTTGGGCCCTGGAGCAAGGCCCTTAACCCTTTGTGCTCCAGGGGGCGCTGTATCTCTGCTCGCTGACCCCAGCTTTCTGACATCACTAGTATGTGCGAAGAAAGAATTTCACTGTGCTGTAAAGTACACGTGAGAAGTAAAACGCACGTTTGCCTCGTTACCGTTTAACAATAAACAGTGTCGCAAAGCAGTTTTACAGAGAAACATCAATATCAATTCATCAACTCCTCTCTGAAGTGGTGAAGGTGGTGTTGAGGGAAGAACCTCTGTGAGTGGAATCCATCCTCCTCTCAGTAATTCCAGTAGGACATCAGATATGGCAGATATGAAGCGAAAACCTGAAGTACGATGATGAAACTTCCTCCAAACCCAAGTGTCCCAGTATGTAGTTAAATATAAACACCCCAGAATATTAATTACATTTAAGACTGAGAGGAAGAAACAATGTCAACAAGTCAGCGAGCAAAAAATGAACTGATATTTAACACACATTTTAACGTTTATTTGTGACCTACAACATTTTGCCTTCGGAGAAAAACGTACCGTGACGAGCGACAAAATACTGCATCAAACGTAAAATATTTCATCCAATCGCTTTCTTTCTCTCTTTTCTTTCTTTCTTTCTCTCTTTTCTTTCTTTCTTTCTTTCTTTCATCATATTGGCTAGAAAGGTGAAATGTCAAAACATGTTGCAAGTTTCAGTCAAATCTTTTTTTAATAAAGAACTGATTGATGTTTAACCTCATAATATAAATGTAATAATAAAGAAAAACAACATTCAAATAACATTAAAGACACAAATACTGTTTAACACAAAGTTTTATTGTACTGTGAAAATGTCAATATTAAACAAAAATATTTCATGAAAATACAGATCGTCACGTCTGAGGGTCATAGTACACACACACACACACACACACACACACACACACACACACACACATAGAGAGCACAACTCTGTGGTTATGTAATGCAAATGATTCTCTATTCAGTGGTTGCAGTAGCTTGTATAATGAGCTGAAATGTGAAAGAACCAGAACACTGGAATTCAGGTCTCTTTAAGCTCCTGTACACCACACACCAGGTCCACGTTGTAAATATCGTCGCCACTGGGTGATGGGATGTGTACCGTATGTACATTTTTAGGTAGCTAAATAGAACAATAAAAAAATCAATAAAATAAAAACAATGTCACATCCAATAATCACATCCATGGGCCATGGGAACATACTGTTCCTCCAGATGGTATCTGGTCACGACCCAGTGGTTGGGAACGTCTACTGTAAAGCTGCCAGTGTTGTGAGGCCCTTAATTTTCTCCAGGGGGCGCTGTCTCATAGCGCTCTCAGCACTCTGACCCTGAATCCTAACAGGTTGGGATGTCATTGTACTGTAACAAGTTCTTTACTGCGCAGGTTAAAAAAGTGAGCGTTAGAAAATGAATATAGTGCAAATGTTTTAGGCAGGTGTGAAGAAATGCTGTAAATAAAATATATAATATATATAAAAAAGCACATTTGTACGTCGCTCTGGATAAGGGCGTCTGCTAAATGTCGCAAATGTAAATATAATATATAATAATCATAATAATATATATAATATATAATATAATAAAATTAATATAATTTAATAATAATTATATATAATTATAATATCAAATGTATATGTAAATATAATATAATCATAATAATATATAAATATATATATATATATATATATATAAGTTTCTTTCGGCTTCTCCCGTTAGGGGTCGCCACAGTGGATCCTCCGCACGTTTGATTTGGCACGTGTTTTACGCTGGATGCCCTTCCTAACGCAACCCTCCCCAATTTATCCAGGCTCGGGACCGGCACTGAGAGTGGCTGGGAATGGTTCCCTGACCGGGAATCGAACCCGGGTCGCAGCGGTGGGGGCGCTGCGTCTTAACCACTAGACCACCAGGGGACCTATACACATATATATATATATATATAAATTAATATAATATAAATTAATATAATAATAATTATATATAATTATAAAATCTAATGTATATGTGACAAATAAAGGCTATTCTATAATCATAATAATCTTTATAGATTCTCCAACTGTTTATTTTTTAGCAATTTACAAAATGTAAAGCGAGCCAACGGAAGAAAAATCTAATTCAGATCAACATCTGCTGTGACCACACTGGATTTCAGTTCTTACACTCGCACAAAGTCTGGGATTCTGTAGGATCAGAATCAGGTGTGTGATGAAGCAATTCTGCCAAGCAGGTGCTGATGATCATCAGTTTCATGTGTACGCTGAAACCCAGTGATGAAGTGAAACAGCTGTAGGAGCTTCACACTGGGTGAGGAGCTGAACTCTGTTACTAAGGTGAGGTTTTGGAAGACAATTTATGTCCCAGGTCCTACACCAGAGCAAGTCTAAGCACAGCAAGAAGATTCAAGGTAGCTACTGCATCAGCATCATCATACTGCATCATCTCTCCCAGGCAAAGATCTCAAAACACACTGGAGTTTTTGATGCACAAAAAAACAGGTGATGTTGAGGACAGCAGACACAGTGGTCGACCAATGACAATGAATGGAACAGATACATCATGCTTACTTCCTGTCAAAATCAGCAAAGAACTAAAGGAACCCAGTGAGACCCAGGTACACCATCTACTGTCTGGTCAGAAGTGATCTTCACTAAAGTACTGCAGCCAAAATCCAAACCTCCAACATGGGTTTGGGTTACAAACAAGGGAAGAGAAACAGCAGCAGGTTCTCTGAACTGAGGAGTCAAAATCTAAAATATTTATCCGTAGCAGGAGGCAGGATCTTTGCTGAAGGTCTGGAAAGTGGTACTGAAGCATGGTGGAGGTTTCCTGTAGGTTTGGAGCTGCATTTCTGCAGATGGAGTTGGACATGTGGTCAGGATTAATGGTGTCGTCAATGCTGGGAAATGCAGGCAGATCCTTCTCCATCATGCAGGACCATCAGGGGGGCGTCTGATTGTCCCCAAACTTATTGTGCAGCAGGACAATTAGCCCAAACATACAGCCAACGTCATTAAGATCTATCTTTAGCGTATCTTCAACATCAATGAGTCTGGATTACATCAGGAGATTTGAGGAGCCACAATTCACAGGAGATCTGTGGTTAGTTCTTCAAAAAGTTTGTAGTTTTGAAGTTCCTTCAAAAAATGAGTGCTGGTATAGCTAAAAGAATCTCTGCTGTTTTTCAGGCAAAGGAGGGTCACAATAAATACTGATTTGAATTCGGATTTCTGTTCATTTACTTTCCAGTCTGTTCATTGATAAAAATAAAGCATTTTTACTTTACAGCATTTAAAAAAAATCTGCCTAAAACCTGTGAAGCTGCAAGTAACAAAAAACCCCACACTTATAAACCCAATTACAAATACTTCTAAACCTTCTGTAGTCCGCTCAATGTTCTCCTCCACATACCCTCATACTTCACACTTTTTACAATTCAGCTACTAAAAAAAAAAAAGTTGCATAAAAACAGAACGACAGCTAAAATGTGAGCAATGTTCAAGCTAAGTGCTGAGTCGGTTACTGTTATGAGTTGAGTGAAGGTTCTACAACCAGAATGTGGATTTTCAGGACCATGGCACACTTCTACTGATGTTCCATTCTTCTGACCGCTATGAGAGGAGCGAAAACAAGAAAGTGCTTTGAATCGATATTTACAGATCTTCAAAACCTCACAAACTCATATCTGCTGGCTGAAGAACTTCATGGTCTTCAGGTCTTTATGCTGCTGTAAAATAGGAGAAGAAAAACATGATCCACATGTCCTGATATAAACCAGAAGAGCTGATACTTATAAAATGAATGATTATGGAATTAGTGATGAAATAATTTCTCTGATTAAATAATGAATTGAATAATAAATAATCATTGATATGGTGACGTTTTATATGAATGAAGATGTTTATTGTAGGTTTATGGAAGAAATCGCAGTGTCAGCACTTTATTACAGTCAAAGTTCAAGCTGTAATTTTAAGTTTGATATTAAAGCATGGTGTTACCTCAGTGGATGCCGTTTGCAGCCCCGTTCTTGTGTCCATTCTGGCAAACATCATCTGAAAGTTCACACAGGAGACCACGTGAGCAATGAAATAGACCAGAGTTCCCATGTTGGGTTTTAAACATTTTAAACGTTTGGAAACCTCAAATACAATCCACATATTTCTGTGCCTGCTCCACAACCCTCAGAGCTTTGGGATGGACATGAAGCTGTCCAGGAAGTAAAAACTTTAATGGTGCAAATGAAAAGTGTTCTGGTGCTGGTTTGAGAAATTAAATACAAACTAAAACACTAAACTCTAACGTCTCTACTACAAGAAACTGTCCATTCAAATTTCACTAGCCAATAAGAGTGAAGCTCTATGAAGCTCCGTCCCCACCACAAGATGTTTGTGCTGGAGATCACTGGCTTGTGAGGGCAAGTTTGCAGAGTGCTGCTACACCGCTGACTACGATGATCAACTACAATTTCAGTAAAAAAAGTGGTCAGGTATGTTCAGCCTAATGTTCAGCAATTCATGTCTGGTGAAAAAAACACTGAATCTAAACTTGATTCTCAAGTAAGTCTAAATCCTATCAGAATATGAGACGTCTTGATATCAGTCATTAGAAGTGTCAGTTCTCGTGTCTACTTCCTACACACCTGCTTCTACCTTTATACAAATATAATCATTATAAACTTCAAACTCAATATACTTCAACACTTACTGATAGGAGCTGCGATATATGAAATGTTTCCATTAGGAACTCCCGGGCCATTCCTCTCAACATTCATGCAAGCTGAAGAGATTAAAAAGCAAGAGTTAGGGCAAAAATCAGAGATATGATAAAAGTGATTCATTCCACATGAGATTGTCCAGTTTAATAGCAGCAGAAGTATAAAAAATAGGAAATATTGTATGTAGTTCCGATAAAAATTTACCTCTAAATTGTATAAAGGTATAAATTGTAGCTATACCGTGGACTGTATACTGAAATACTTGATTCTGATGAGCTGAAATGAAGCTTTGAACACAGGTAATTCCACAAACCATTAAACATGTAAGTAGATGTGGTCAGTTTAGATAGAAAACGTCTTCTTTGAGCCAGTTCCAGTTCCACAGCTATCCAATTGTGAGCCCCAATTCTGATGTTAAATTCCACAAACTTCCTATTGTCTCTCCCAGTGGGTGGAACTACTGGTCACCACGGAAACCAGAGGTATTGCCACTGTAGCCAAGTTTGTGAACCTGCTAATGAAAGTGTTTGGGAAGGATGAGTTTAAGCCCAAGATAAAAGAGCCATAGCGGGCTTGTCCATCAGACTGGAATGATATTTTTTCTTTAATGAGAAGAAGAGATCTGGATACAATAAGAAAATAACATCTCCAGCAAAGTTTCAGTCTGAGCACCCTCTAGTCACTGACCTGGCCGTCTGTGACAAAGAACTCAAAGACCAATGAGACAGCCTCCTAAGCCACACTCCTGCAAGATGGTAGATGGTGAGGCCTCCCACAACCTGTTCATGTTTTTGAGAGGCCTGAGACAAAGGGCTGCACTTTCCGTGACTCCCTTTCTGCCCTTCAAACCTTATTTGCACCAGAGTCCTAAAAAGCTGCCTCCAATGCCATTATCCTACCCCTTATATCAGTGCTCCTGTCACAGCCCTGCCACCTGACCCTGCCCTGCTGGTCACAGCTCCACAAAATATACAAGGCTTGTCTCAGGACCTAAGATTTCATTTGGACATTTTTTCCTCACAGGGGGTGGATCAGTTGTAGGTCCTGCAGAAACAGTAAGTTTGATTATAGGGGGTGTACTGTTTTTGATGAAAGATGACTGAGACCATGTTTCCACACTTTGTAGCATCAAGTCTTCAGTCCATATACATCTGGTAACTGAGAAGACCAGTTGCTGAAGTTTTGGAAGAGGAATGTTGTCCCATATGTGTCTGATACAGGATTCTATCTGCGTAACACTTCTGTGTGGAGCATTGTCTTGCTCGAATATACAAGGCCTTCCCTGAAAATGACATTGTCTGGATGGAAACATTATTTGCTCTAAAACCCGTATAAAGTTTCCAGCATTGATGAACCCGTTCCAAATGTACCAGCTGCCCCTTCCACAGGCACTAATGCACCACCATACCATCAGAGATGTGGCTTTTTTAACTGAGTGCTGATAACAAGCCAAACTGTCCCTCTCCTCTTTAGTCTGGAGGACATGGTGCTCATGGTTACCAAAATAGGAATTGCAACTTTGATTCATCTGACCACAGACAACCACAGAAAGGGTTTATGAGATTTCTGAATCAGAATCAACTTTATTACCAAGTATGTTTACTCTAATATGTTAGAGAAAGTGCAAATCATTGTATTCTAATTTTTAAACATTTCACACAGTGTCCAAACTTTTTTGGAATCGGAGTTGTACATCCTTTTAGCAATTCTTTCATTGAAACCATGGCTTGTTATAGACTGTAACTCAGCAATTCTTTTAGTTATGAAATACACAGTGCAAGTGTCAGTATGCAAACTAAAAAAGCCTTTCTTTTTCGTTCGCCATTTTTCATTCACTTCACTGGTCTGTGAAGCTTTTTATTTGTGTCACCGGACACTGACACTGCGCAGACTAATTATCAGCTACTGGTGTGCTTCTTACCGTTTGTTTCTCCCAGATTTTCAGTCCACTTGCAAAGCAGTGGTCATCCACGCGAAGGCGCTTTTCCATGTAGGGGTAGATGCACTTGCTGCCACATACCCCACCACACGTCTCAGGCTAGGGATATGTCCAGCTTGAGCTGACTTTCCCCTGCAATTGTGAGAGGTAAAGGATGGAGGTGGTGTTCCTGGATACTGAGAAGCAATCACTGCTGCACTCCATGATCAGCTGGTTCAGCTCACATTCACAGAGAAGACTCCCTGGCATTATACAGCTTTTTCATCCCGGGATTTTGGCACCATTTTTGGCACCTTTCTGGCTCGGGGTGGAAGAAAGAAGAGACAGGTGATGGTTCACCAAGCATAGCTTCCTTTATTTTGCATTCACTCTCACCGCGGTGCTTTCTTTACCTTTAATCCTGATAGTGCATATACACTCAAAGTCCAGAACGTCTTCTCTCTCCGGACATTAGCCGGTTCCCCATACATTTTTTCACATACACACCAACTCAGCTCCACCTGGTCTCTGGCTCTAGTCTCTTTTTAGTGGTGTCACTGGACACTGAAACAGAGCACATTGACTCAAAAACAACTCTGGGCTTCACTTCACGTCCTGATCTGGTAACATAACTGTCTCTTTCTGCATTGAGCAATCCAGTGGCATTGTGTGCAGTGATAGGCTGTGCTTTATCGTGCAAAAGTAATGACTATTCCTTTGGAAAACATCCGTAGTGCACACATGGTCAGACCCGAAGGTGTCAGCAGGCTTGATGACTACCGCAGGCTTCCAACTCACTGACTCCTGAATTTACACTGAAAAATCTTGCCAGGTACATGTTGAAACTGTACTTCATCATTCTTTGTAGTCTTTGTAGCACTGCAGATGGCTTTCTAAAGTTCCCTTTCAAAAGTTTTATGATCGAATGGTCATGCTCTTTCTCGACGTTAACTGGGGACCCACACACACTCGGTTCTGCATGCTTTCTCTCTCCAAGTTCACCCTACACTTTTCCACATACACACTCAGTCGGCTCTGCAAGGTGTCTCTCTTCCACGAGGCTCTTTTCTCTTCTTTTTATCCGTGTCACCGGTCACTGAAACAGCGCAAACTGAAATGTCTGGCCTGCTCAACATTAGAGGTTGAAGTTGAGGGACTGTTCCTGGATTCTGAGGAATGGGGGTTGGGGGGAAAGTTGCCTGTCTCCATGTACACCGCCAATTGAACTTCCCTGGAGAGGCGTGACAGCAGGTGGAATGCCTATTCTGACACTGGCCCCATTTTACCGAACAGGATGCAGGTTGAGGCCACAGTGGTTGCTGCACTCCACGATGAGCTGGTACAGCTCCCTCCACGGCACAGACTCCTTGGTGTTATACCTCTCTTTTATCCCAGGTTTCAGCACCATTTTAGCACGTTGCCAGCTCAGGGTTCACTTCATGTATGATCTGATAACATACGTCTCTCTGTCTGCTTTGGGTGATCCATTGTGTGTCGAGTGCTTGAAGATATTTTGGACTCAGCAGTGATAGGATGTGCTTTATCCTGCAAAAGGTGATGACGAATCCTTTGGAAAGCTTCTGCACTGCACACATGGTAGGACCTGAAGGTGTCAGTAGGCTTGATGACTATGACAGCCTTCCAGTCTCGGTTAAGATAATGCAGATAATGGCTTTCTGATGACCGCTTCCAAAGTTTTATGATCGGATGGTCCATCTTTCTTTAGTCCTCAGGGGATCGCCCCATGGACATCTTTCTTCTCGATTGCCGTTAACTGGTGACCCACACACACTCGTGGTTCTGCATGCCTTCTCTTTAGAAGAGTCACATACACTTTTCCACATACACGGCTCTACCTTGTGGTCTTCCTTCCACAAGTGAGGGAAGAGTCAACAAAAAAGGAGTGGGAGATTGAGAAAAAGAGGGGGAGGAGTTGCCTGTCTCTGGGTCCACCGCCAACTGGACTTCAATGGAGCTGCTGGTGGAGTGCTCATCCTGATGCTGGTCAAACAGAATGCCGCTGGAAGCCGCAATGGCTGCTTCACTTCATGATGAGCTGGTGCAGCTCCCTCGATAGCGAAGACTCAGTGATGTTACACCTCTCTTCCATCCTGGGTTTTGGCACCATTTTAACACCTTACTTGCAAAAATTGGATGCAGACTTAAAAATGATCGTAGTAAGTTTTAGGCAAACTTAGCTTTGTCCTCAGTGACATTCCATGTGTTATACAGTGTTATAAATCTCTATTTAAATAGCCTGAATATTACAGGGGGGAGTTGTGTTTGAAATATCTCCCCATGAGCTTTGGCACGCACTACTATAGTGCACGTCCAGGTTTTTGTGTTTATGTAGTAATTAATGTTTTTGCTTAAAATCATGTCCTGTTTCCACCCGGGTCTTACCACCTTCAACAGCTCAGCGCTTAACGCGTTGGACTTGAACTGTCATAAGTTGCCCAGCTGCCACCACTGGGCACGTTAGCAAGTCCTTAATGCTCAGTTGTAAGCTGCTCTGGATAAGGGTGTCTGCTAAATGCCATAAATGTCAATATTGTTTAGTTTTTCTCGGTTTGCCCAATTCACATGGACTTGGTCAGTTCTGCACTGCAAATATCAATAACAGCTTCACATTTAGCACATTTTGGCAGATGCCCCTATCCAGAGTCACTTTCAATTACCTCATTATTACAACTTAGAAAATGAAGGTTAGAGGCCTCGCTTAAGGACCCAGCAGTTGCAGCTTGATGGTGCTGTAATTGGAACTCATGACCTTCTACACAAAAATCCAAAATCAGAACCATTACTTTAACTTGCTAATGCTTATATGTGTTATAAGGTGATAAGCCACAATTAAGTGTGAGGTGACACACCTTTTTATTGCTCATGGCATCTTGTGCACTGACATCCTCACCCAGCCCTACATTATCAATTATTCTATAATTATCTGTGATTGTTTTGGTCTACTCACCCAAATATCCTTTTTTCCACAAGAAAGAGAGGACGACTGCAGCTACAACCAGCACAAGCAAAACTCCAATGATTGCGCCAACAATTCCACTTGAACGTGTCTCACAGGCCGGGCAGTTTTCTAAAACATCTTGTAAAAATAAGAAGAATAAAGAACATAACTGAATAAACCTATTACATTCTAAAATAACACTTTCTATAAACACGGTTCAGTATCGATTTTCCACTTACCCCCATCGATTCTTACGACTGTCTCAAGCATGTTGTGAGTGACTTGACATTTGTACTGGGTTCGATCTTCAGAATTGATGTCCACACTCTTCCTCAGCTGGTAGGTGTTGTCACCATTGGGTCTGACCCCTGAAGATGTTAGCAGATGTTCAGGTAGAGAAGTTCTGTACTTAATCACTTGCATCTGTACATCTGGAGGGTAAAACCCAGTGGCCAGGCAGGTAAGCGTCAGCATGCTGGGGTCTTTCACTGATTTCTTCACAAACATGTACACTTTTGGTTTAGCTGAAAAAAACAAAAATAATTTAGAATCTTTTTTTTTTATGTAAACCATAAACTGAAGTGATTCCAGAAAAAAATCCTTTTAATACTTACAAAATGTTTTTAACTCTTCTTGTCCATATTCCATGAACTTGCTGAGCCAGTCCACACACTCTTTCTCCAGGTAGCCCTTGGTGTACTGGTTGAGGATGGGAACTTCATCCCATTTCCTTTTGGTTGGTTCAGCAGCCTGGACTGGAGCGATCCATATGGAGTTTTTCTCATCGAAGGAGAGGAACTCAGTACCATCATAGCTGTACTCATCAATTCCTTTTAGAAATTTTAAATTCCCATCTGCACCTTTATCAATCTCGCACCCATGTCTCCACTGCAGAACATGAAGATCTGAAACAGAAACAGTGCAGTGTAGAAAATGATTCTGTTTCACCAAACAACTATTTTTACAGCTCACTAGAATTATTCACTAACCAGTCTTGTTGTGTCTCATGCGCTCTATCAGGATGTCCACATTGACCTTAAACCACTGCTCTTTGCTCTTACGGGACTGAGTTCCTTTTTCCCAGTAATCCTGTGGCATCTTCTCTTTCATCCAGTTTTGTTTTGGAACCTTAACCTGAGTCTTACTGCTGTAGTAGTCGAGTTCTCGGTCATCCAGCATTCCCAGTGCGGTGAACTCATAGATTCCAGGAAGTTCGAGGGGTTGAGATAGAGCCGTGTAGGTGTAAAACAGAGTGTGCTTAACTGGTGGAGAAAAACCAGAAGGTTATTTTACTAACTTTCACTTTTGTTTAAAATGAAATCCAGTTCCAAAGTTCACACTCGCATAGTTTGTTTTGTTTAAATGTTCACATTGTACATGCAACTTTACCACAACACAAGCAGAAGAAGATGCTGTAGACTGAAGACACAAACAGGGAAATATGAAGATGTGGATTTTTCTGGTCCTTGGTCAATTATATTGTGTTATCAGATATTCCCCCAAGGTTCTCCCCCTCCTCAACCTCCCATCAGAGAAAACTAGTATTAATTTTCCCTCTAAATCTGAGGCTTTTTCTCTCCAGGCGAACACAAGATAAACCTATAGACATGAATAAACCATCTACAGTACGACTTTCTCCATTTCACTAAACAAAATGTAATCGGAAAAAGTCAATGATAATTTCTATTTTATATTCAAAAGAAAATGCAACACCTGCTTCACCTGCACTATACACAGGCATGGTGTAACCACGGCCCACCACTTTCTTCAGTCTGACATGTTCTCCACTCCTGCATGCTCCACTGAAGAGGAAATGCTCTGAAATATAAGAAGCTAAAAGTGGCTTCCACTCATTGCAGCATCGCCGTATGTCAAACGTATGCCATGTCAAACTTCTCCGTGCCAGATTTGTCCAGTTTCACATCAAAACACAGACGTGGTAATGCAACATTTCAGTTTAGCACCAGTTGCACAGCTCCCGATGTACACAGGACGATGTCTTCTGGCACACTGACTTATAAAGATCGGTGCTCCCTGTGACTGTGTGTGCAGCCTTGTGCTGCCATCTGTTGGTGTGATACCAAACCAGTGTTTCAAAACTAGTCTCGAAACCTTGTTGATGCACCTCGTATTTCTTTCTGTGAAGCTAGTTTTGGACAGTAGATACTCTCACAGGCACGGGGTGAATATTATAAATATATTGAAGTGAATTACACAGGCGTTTGCTAGCTGTTGTTTTTCAGATGCTGGGTTCAGTGCACTTCCTTGTTTATTTTGTCAGACAGGTGAAAAACCATCCAACTGTGCAAACACTCAGTGTAAATATTCTTAGTTTGAACACTGTATTCTTTGGACTCTAAAATCCATGTAAAAACTACTATATTTAAAATAATCTCTTCTAGAGGTTGACCGATTGATCAGCCGGTGGATGAACCAGGCCCATTTTTAATCGAATAATTTCAGGATTTGACCTGTTACTTTGGTTAAGGCCACATGACACACTGCAGGTGTAGGTGTATTTCCTTTAGAACATTTTTATTGTGTGTGTGTGTGTGTGTGTGTGTGTGTGTGTGAGAAAGTATGAGTGTGGTGTGTTGTTGTGCCTGATGGACCCACATGACAACACACCACACTCATACTCCCTGTGTGAAAAAAACTGTGTGTGTTAACCACATATTTCCATAGTGTAGAGGATCTTACTCAGATGTTTTATTTCAAAATGTCTTATTCTTAAAATTAGAATTATTCCTCACTTTATGTATATATTATATTATATATATTATATTATATTTTATTATATATATTATATTATATTATATTTTATTATATAAATATATATATATATATATATATATAATATTCTTGGATTTTCTGCACTATTTCTATTCACTGTGAGTGAAACGTGTTAAAGGAGTGAAAAACTTCAGTCACAGCTGTTAAAAATTACATCATTATGATAATTACATTAAAAAAGAAATTATAATCATTAAGCTAATTATTAATAATAAAATAAGTATCTATTTAAACAATAATAATAATAAATATATTTAGGAAAAGGCAGAATAGAATCAGATGTAATTAAATGACAGTAAATAGAAATGAAATAAACACATGATGGTGAAACAGGAAGTTAATGGACCGTTAGATTTCAGACCGGAAGTCACAGAAACATCAACATTAAATCAAACACAGATCCAAAAATCCAACCAAATACCTGCGGTTTAAGTCCAGGCCTGGTTTTACTACCATATAATACCATTAGTGTCAACTTCCGGTCAGAAATCATGCGATTATAAACTACTTTCGGTTTGATGAAGGAAGAACTCACCTCCCAGACCAGGCGCGAGGACCAGTGTCATAAACACACACACTCCAACCTGCACCTTCATCATCATCTTCATCTTCAGATCCATCATCAGCTTCTCCAGCTTCTTCTCTGATCAATCCAATCGGATAAATTCCGAGAGAATCGAGTAACAGAAGAGTTTAATAATCGGAGAGGAGGAGATGTTCGGTACAGACCGCGTGGATTATGGCGGAAAGAAAGAGGAACTTCTCCACCCTGACGCTGACGTTCAACTGCGCATGCGCATGCGCGCTTTCTGTATTCAAACCGTCACTGCATCATCATCATCATCCTCCACACCTTCTTCTTCTTCTTGAGTTTTTAGTCCAGATAATCGGGTCTGTAGATCTCCTCTGGTCTGTAGATCTCCTTTTGTCTGATTTTTGGCATTTTCGTATCAGCTGCTTGTCCAATAGGAAATAAAAACATGGTCGTCACAAGTTTCCGGGTAGATGTTGGGTTGAGCAGGTTTGAGGTGCAGGAACATGAGCACACGGTGTGTAGACATCAGAGAGGGTTTACTTCAGAGGGTCTGTACGAGTCTGATTATCACAAAACAGACATGAATAAATACACACACACACACAAAACTCAAACTAACTAACAAATAAATACATACATACATAAAAAGCTCATCTCAGTTCAGCTCAAATTAACTTTCAGCTTCTCCCATTAGGGGGCGCCACCGCGTATCATCCGTCTCCATACCCCCCTGTCCTCAACATCTGCCCCTTTCACACCAACTACAGTCCCTGCAGTAGAAAAGAATTTAAATTAAATGTAAATAGAATTTGTAAAACTTTTTGAAATTAAGATTTTTAAATAGCTTAAAAACAGTTTGAAAAATGGGAAAATAAAAAACAAGTATAAGTTTGGAATAATAATTGTTTCAGGTATAAACCTAAAGAGTCACAAACACACGACTGGGTTGATGTGAAAGTATATTTATTACGAAGAAAATGACTTTATTTAAATAACCATAAAAACTTTTGTTGACTTTTAGTTGAAATGGATTGAGTTTATGACGTGTTTGTGTTATAGAAGCCATGTTTTGGGTTTAGTTTTAGAGATCGTGTCTACACATTTCTTTAGTTAATAGTTTTCCTCTCACTTGAACTAGGAGACCCAAACGTGTTCCAGCATGATGATACCCCTGTGCCCAAATCCAGCTCCATGAAGATCTGCTTACAATGAGTTGGAGTGGAAGATCTCCTGCTTTAGAGCTCCAACCCCATTGAACACATTTGAGATGAATGTGAACACTGACTGCACTCCAGACCTCCTCACCTTCTCACCTTCTCACCTTCTCACGACTTCACTAACACACATGTAGCTGAATGAATCTCCATAACCACTTTTCACACCAGTGTACAGAAATAAACAAACACTGATTAACTCCACAATACATACCTTCTAAAGCTAAAGATCTTACCAAGCAGAATCATACTGATCCCATGACATCACTCAGCTAAAGAATTTCCCCCAGTCATCACATGGAACATGATGAAGGCCATATTCAGCAAGTGGAGAAAATGGAGCACCAGAGTGACATCAATAAGCACAAGTGTTCCTCCAAAACCGACCAAAGGACAAGAAGAAACGTTAGAAAGGAGTGTGCTGAGGGACCTACAGCACCATTACAGTAGCTGCAGGAACATGCAGGAACATGTGACTACAATCTCTCATATTCTTCATGTCAGAGCTATGGGGGTAGGGAGGAGGGGCTACAAGGAAGATGCAACCAACACCTAAAACCATGTGGCAAAATATGATATAGTTTAACGAGACAAAGAAAGAAGCTTAAATATAATCTAAAATATCTCCATGGGGGTGGTGGGAGATGCTCCTACTGCCTGACTGCACAGTGGCTGTAATGGGTATTAGGGGTGTGTAAGTTTGTGCACTTTTATATTTTTCTATCCGTATATGCAAGAAAAGCAACTCATGGAAATTTCTGGAAAACTTTCTATATGTGTGTCTAGTTTGACTGCTTCGACTAGCAGGTTATCTACTGTCCAAAATCTGTCATGCAGATTCCCAAATCATGAATGATTATCCTCCAGGTGCAGCAGTCAGCCAGCAGAGGGCGTGAGTTACAGGAATTAAGTCAAGCGGCTTTTATTACTATTTCAATATCTTAATGTGTTCCACACTTCATGATCATGGTGTTCTCTAACTGCCGTGTACTCTGGGCAGGAACAGTCTGAGGAACATGTCCAAAAAGATCAAGCTGGTAATTGTTTATTGATCCCCAGATATCAGTAAAATCATGTCTATTGGGAACATGCCAGACAAACAAGTCCAATCCATGGACACTTCACCTCAAAACCTAGATGACATAAAGGATCTGCTGCTAAGGTCCTGGTGCAAAATAGCATCCACAGCTTCAGAGATTATGATCTGGATTATCAAGAGTGAAGAAGTATTGACAATAGATATTAAATGATATCCAGAAGAATAAATAGAAGTGATTTTATGAATTGATTGATTCACTAAGTGCTTTATACCAGTCAGGTTAATGGTAGATGAAAAGTTTATTCTAATAATACTGTTAATAGACATAATATTTATACATTTTATAGAAAATTATTTATTTATACACAAAGAGATCAAACTACCGTAATTTCCGGACTATAAGCACCCACTGAATTTGACAAATATTTTTATTTTGAACATAAATAAGCTGCACCTGTCTATAAGCCGCAGACACTACACTGAAACTAATGAACTTTACACAGGCTTTAACGAAATACACTAAATGCAATATGTTGCAATATGGAAAACTGATTTAATGTGCGAGCAAATTGAGATACGAGCTCATCAACGGAATGAATTAAACTCGTAGGTCAGGGTTCCACTGTATTTCTCTGGGGAGTTTATCTTTTGTCATCGTCATGCGCCACTGGGGGAAGTTTTCTCTCCTGACACCGTGCAGCTCAGAACACAGGCGAGGTGCGTTTCTTTTTGTTTCCGTTCTGAAATTTCATTGGTCTAATGTTATGGGGTTCAGTTTTTTGGCTTGAAGTTTGTGAAACCGGGAAAAACCCAGGAAAAATCCATAAATAAGCCGCTTCATTGTTTAAGCCATGGGGTTCAAAAAGTGGGAAAAACGTGGGCTTATAGTCCGAAAAATATGGTAATAGAAAGTACACAATGAAATATATAATATGGTCGAAAGTGTGTTCACATCTGGCTGTAAAATTTTGTTCACAGATTTTGTGGCGATTCAGCAGGGGTACAGTACAGTACAGTACAGGGGTCTTCCACTCCAACCCATGGAAAGCAGATCCAAAAGATCCAAAGACGTCCAACACAATTGTGTGTACAAATTATGAACTACTTGATTTGGAAACCATGAAGAGAGTTTGATTATTAAAAATAATAAAATCAAAGGTGATATGAAACAATATGAAATAAATTCGAAGCATGATTATATTGTGCAGCTTTGTGATGTTTGAAAGAATATAAACTGCCATCAGATCCTCAGGTTTGACTTCAAGCTGTTGAGAGAAAAATGAGAAAGAAGGAGAACTTTAATTCTGAGGTTGAGGGTTAATAAAACAATAAAATGTTGTGTTACTGACAAACTGTCAAAACTCATCTGTCCTGAAAATGTCACAAAAAACATACAGCTTAAACCCTGAGTGTTACAAAGTGCTGACACTGAAGACTCCTTCCAGCAGGGGTACAGAATGATCAGATCTGATCTGAATTGATTATCAGGTGTGTTTTGCTGGTATAGAAATATAAATAGCTATTTGTTTATTTTTTTTAAATCAGACAAATCACCACAAGTACAACATAAAGAAGAAAACCAGGCTTCCTGTGAGGGATGGTGATGATACGCTGGGAAAGTACTTGAGAACACTGAAAGCTTATTGTTTCTGGATTGTGATCAGTTAAATACCATAAGCACCATGGAGAAGGTTACGTTCCCACATCATGTCTAGGATCACTCCAGTTGCATGGTTGGTTCAGCAGATAGCATTAATTGATCAGTAGGTATCACCGGACTGATATCATTTTTCTGTGATACTCATAACCTCGACCTCTCAGAACTTATTTCTTCACATATCCCAGTGATGTTCGGAAGCTGAAATCAGAGCTCAGAGTCCACCATGGTACAGCAACCCTGGAGCACTGAGGACTAGGCACCTTAAGTAAGTAATCATTAAGTGAGTGAGGGGATTTGGATTAACAGGAAGCTCCTCAAATTTCACACTGGAACTTTTTCTACAAACCAGAATGTTAAAAAACCTCCAGACAAACATTTACATTTAAAAAGTACATTCCATCCACACAATATTATAAAACAAATCTGAGATGTTCCGGAGCAAAACTCACCCCCTTTTATAACAATGGGTAGTTCGGTGGTGCTGTGGGTCACATAACAATCGTACAATGGTTCTTCATCCTGCATGATCTCCACACTCTTCTTGAGCTGGTAGGTTCCATCACCATTAGGTCTGATTGCTGAAGATGTTACCAGATGTTCAGGTAGGAAAGTTCTGGACTTCCTCAAATGCATCTGAACATCTTCAGGGTAGAAATTTGTAGCCAGGCAGCTCAGGGTCCGTTTGCTGGAGTCAGTTACTGATTTCTTTGCAAACTGATGAACAACTGGAGCTGAAAAGAAGGAAAAATGTAGTGTTTCCTTTTTACGTCTGTTTATGTAAATAAGGTACAGAAGTGATTTTAGTAAAATCCTTATGGTATTTACACTTTTTCATTAGAGTTTCCTTTTCATATTCCATGAACTTGCTGAGCCAGTCCACACACTCTTTCTCCAGGTAGCTCTTGGTGTACTGGTTGAGGATGGGAACTTCATCCCATTTCATTTTGGTCGGTTCAGCAGCCTGGACTGGAGCGATCCATCTGGAGTTTTCCGTATCGAAGGAGAGGAACTCAGTACTATCGTAGGCATACTCACTGATTCCTTTTACAAATGTAAGACTTCCATCTGCACCTTCATCGACCACACAGCCATGTCTCCACTGAAGAACATGAAGATCTGACATGCCGTGAAGGTAAAGATAATTTAAACACTTTTTATAATATACAGTTTGTGATTATTTATAATGAATCTTCACTAACCAGTCTTATTGTGTCTCATGCGCTCCATCAGGATCTCCAGGTTCACCCTAAACCACTGCTCTTTGCTCTTGCGGGACTGAGTTCCTTTTTCCCAGTAATCTTGTGGCATCTTCTCCTTCATCCAGTCTTGTTTAGGAACCTTAACCTGAGTCTCACTGTCATAGTAGTCAATCACTCGATCATCGAGCATTCCCAAAGCAATGAACTCATGGATTCCAGGCAGATTGAGAGGTTGTGAGAGACACGTGTAGGTGTAAAACAGAGAGTGTCTACCTGTGAGGAAACATGCAGACACTCCTACAATCATATGTACAATATATTTAAACACACATTATCCAACAACTGCTTCACTAAATCCCAGAATTTTAGAACAAAGAACAGGGCAAATCCCACCTACCTGTAGGTGCTGGAATACGAGTCACAGTTTCACCGCTGGTTGTGTGGGATTCACTACTGCTCCCAATGCTCAGGACATCTATCAGTGCAGATAACAACATAGAGTACATACCACATCTGCATATTTTACACATACACACATTCACACCACTTATAAAAGAGAGATAACATCCTGGACACACTCAACCTCTGCAGGACTTTGCACACACACACACACACACACACACACACACACACACACACACACACACACACACTTCTTCAATACTACGGTCACACACTGTACACTTTAAAGATGTGCACACAAGTTTGTCTCTTGCATTTGCACTTTTATATCTTTATAAATTCATGTCCTGTGTCCTTTTTCCATTTATAATGTGTTATAAGCTGCTTGTTGGAATCACAGAGTAAGAATTTTATTGTATGATGTAACAGACTGTTTTCTGTACTTTATAAGTTCCCCTTCCAACCTCACTCGCTGTCGGATCTACTAGATGGCTAAAGTGACCTACCGGATTCCAACTGCCAGCATTCCCCGCTGGTTCATGCTCCTTGCTCCGTGTTTAAGGATTACACTCGGGGTACGGATTCTACCTGCGTTACGAATTACACATGCGTTCCAGATCCTACCCGCTTTATGGATTACACCCGCATTACGGACTATACTTGCATTACCGTTCGTAACTTTCCCGGACTTGTGTTTATGTAGTGTCTCTAAATGAAGACTATGGTCAAATTACTCCCACTTCCTGCGCGTGGTCATTGCCCTGACAGAGGAGCCGACCTAAACCGAAAGAAAAGGAATTGCTCTACCGCGATGGACCGGCAGCCTTGTTCCACCTTGGATTCCACCCGGAAACTCACTACCGCTCCTCAGGAGTTATGCTCGCCGGCTCCGGTTAAAGCAGGCGCGGCAGTGCCGCGCACCTCAGAGAGCACGATGCATTCCTGGCTCGGCTCTCCGGCAACACGGCCGAATGGAGCGGTTTCCTATGGAGCGTCAGCGGATACGTCGAGGTACAAATATCCCAATTCCCCAACGAACAAGTCAAGATTACGTTCTTTATTTCTCTCCTGTCTGAGGAGGCTCTCTCTTGGGCCTGAAAGTTGTGGAGCATAAACGGGGGCAATCTTGACTCGTACGCCAGTTTCAACGGGCAATTCACGGAGATGCTGGGGATGATAACGGCGGACCGCCACCACAGTCCCCACCGTTCTGGGAGAGCCCCGGACTGGATTGCTGACGGCAGGAGGCGCCAACCCAACCTCCAGTCTCCAAGCCCCATGGAGTACACCGTCCATCCTCCAAGTCCCACTGGGGGCATCGCCCAGCCGTCTCTTCTTGCTGGCACTTCAGAGTTCCACCGAGTGCGCCGTTCTGCTCCAGAGTTCTGCCGAGCGTGCCGCTCCGCTCCAGAGTCCTGCCATGGGCGTTGCTCAGCCTCCGATCTCCGCCAAGGGTGTTGCTCTGCCCTAGAGAAGCGACGAAGGTGTCGCACCGCTGAGGATATTTTCTGGGGGGGGTGCTCTGCTCCCAACCCCGTATCGCGTTACACAAGCATTTCGGATCCTACCCGATTTACGGATTACACCCGTGTTTCAGACTATACCCGCATTACTGTTCGTTACTCTCCCGGACTCATGTTTTTGTTTTGGCTCTAAGTAAAGATTATGATGGCAGTGACCGCTTCCTGCGTGTGGTCACTGTCCTGACACTGGTTCACTAAATGCCAGAATTTTACACACTAATTATAAGAACAATCCTCGTACAGGGAATCTGGAACCTTCACTGGGAAAACTGGGGGTGAAGCAGAAACAGAACAAAGAACAGAGCAAATCCCACCTACCTGTAGGTGCTGGAATACGAGTCACAGTTTCTCCGCTGGTTGTGTGGGATTCACTACTGCTCCCAATGCTCAGGACATCTATCAGTGCAGATAACAACATAGAGTACATACCACATCTGCATATTTTACACATACACACATTCACACCACTTATAAAAGAGAGATAACATCCTGGACACACTCAACCTCTGCAGGACTTTGCACACACACGCACACACACACACACACACACACACACACACACACACACACACACACACACACTAAAGATGTGCACACTTTTGTCTCTTGCATTTGCATTTTCATATCTTTATAAATTAGCAATATTCGTTTATATAATGTGTTATAAGCTGTCTGGAGGAATCACACAGTAAGAATTTTATTGTATGATGTAACAGATTGTTTTCTGAACTTATGACAATCAACTCTTGAGTCTCTTAAATAGAGACAAAGCTGGATGAACATCCTGACCCTTTCTGCTGGCTCTAAAACCCACATCACACCTGCCCTACACAAACTAAAATTCTGCATAAAACTCTGCAAATATGCAGGATCTCCTGGCCTGGAAGGCAGCCCACACTGTGTTCTCCACACTGCCTCCATCATTATCTCCATAACCCCATACTGTCTCTGGCTTCAATGTTTATTAAAATCCATAGCTTTGCCTACAGAATATTCAATGAGCATGTACCCACAGCATTGCCCACAGGGGTTTCATAATAACCCCAGACCCTTCAGGTCAAAGGAAATGCGACAAAAAATGACATTTACTTTTTAGTTCTTTCTTCTTTGATGATTTTTACTGAATTGTAGAAAAATACTGTAATTCTGAGAAATTCCGGAGCAAAACTCACCCCCTTTTATAACAATGGGTAGTTCGGTGGTGCTGTGGGTCACATAACAATCGTAAAATGGTTCTTCATCCTGCATGATCTCCACACTTTTCCTAAGCTGGTAGGTTCCATCACCATTAGGTCTGATTGCTGAAGATGTTACCAGATGTTCAGGTAGGAAAGTTCTGGACTTCCTCAAATGCATCTGAACATCTTCAGGGTAGAAATTTGTAGCCAGGCAGCTCAGGGTCCGTTTGCTGGAGTCAGTTACTGATTTCTTTGCAAACTGATGAACAACTGGAGCTGAAAAGAAGGAAAAATGTAGTGTTTCCTTTTTACGTCTGTTTATGTAAATAAGGTACAGAAGTGATTTTAGTAAAATCCTTATGGTATTTACACTTTTTCATTAGAGTTTCCTTTTCATATTCCATGAACTTGCTGAGCCAGTCCACACACTCTTTCTCCAGGTAGCCCTTGGTGTACTGGTTGAGGATGGGAACTTCATCCCATTTCATTTTGGTCGGTACAGCAGCCTGGACTGGAGCGATCCATCTGGAGTTTTTCTCATCGAAGGAGAGGAACTCAGTACCATCGTAGGCATACTCACTGAATCCTCTCACAAATTTAAGACTTCCATCTGCACCTTCATCGACCACACAGCCATGTTTCCACTGAAGAACATGAAGATCTGAAATGCCGTGAAGGTAAAGATCATTTAAACACTTTTTATAATATACAGTTTGTGATTATTTATAATGAATCTTCACTAACCGGTCTTATTGTGTCTCATGCGCTCCATCAGGATCTCCAGGTTCACCCTAAACCACTGCTCTTTGCTCTTGCGGGACTGAGTTCCTTTTTCCCAGTAATCCTGTGGCATCTTCTCCTTCATCCAGTCTTGTTTAGGAACCTTAACCTGAGTCTCACTGTCATAGTAGTCGATCACTCGATCATCGAGCATTCCCAAAGCAATGAACTCATGGATTCCAGGCAGACTGAGAGGTTGTGAGAGACACGTGTAGGTGTAAAACAGAGAGTGTCTACCTGTGAGGAAACATGCAGACACTCCTACAATCATATGTACAATATATTTAAACACACATTATCCAACAACTGCTTCACTAAATCCCAGAATTTTACACACTAATTATAAGAACAATCCTCTAACATGGTATCTGGAACCTTCACAGGGAAAACTGGGGGTGAAGCAGAAACAAAACCTGAATGAAACTAGAATGAATAGGATTCATTTCAGGAATGTAGGAGGTGGAGTTTCTGGCTTTCACACCATCAAACATCTCCTCATGAAGCTCGATATTATCACAACGTGTTTCGCAATCATATTTACAAACAAAACTGCAACTTGTATTGTGGGAAAATATCAAGAAGAGGATCATCGAGCCACCTTTTAATATCATTCTGAAGTCTACAGAAAGCATCAGTATTCTAGAGAAGTGCAGTAGAACAGAGCTGCATCACACACAGGATCTCATACAGTCTGAATGAACATCATCACTAAAGCAAAACACATAATCAACAGCCTTCAAGCATCAAGTGAAGGCTCTAGAACAGGGGTCACCAACGTGGTGCACCAGGTCGCCCGCAAGGACCACATGATTCGCCTGTGAGCCTTTTCTAAAATATCTGTTTCCTACCTTGTTAAATGATTGTTGATAATTATTGTGAGAAATCATTAAGATGATCAGTGTCTTCACAAAGATCAGGGGTGTCAAACTCAGTGTCACATCCGACCCGACGTACAATTATATCTGTCCCGCGAGATGATTTTATAAAGATCTATTATTATTGTTATTAATGTCCTAGCGGTATGAAGCGCTGATAACACAAACTACAGATCCCATAATGCAGTGCTTCAGCTCCCTTACCGAACACTAGACTACCTGAGAACATTCCAGCATCAATCAAGTGGAGCTTCTGTTGATGTATTTAACCTTATTGTACAGTTATTGTGAAACAGCGCCTCACAGTGGTGAAGAGAAAAGTTGACTCTGAGTAGATGTTTACTGACACTGCCGGTAAACACGTGTGTGTGTGTGTGTGTGTGTGTGTGTGTGTGTGTGTGTGTGTGTGTGTGTGTTATTAGTGGAGTGAATGTGACTGTAATTAAGGAATTGAATCTGAGACGGAACTACAAAACATCAGGAGAAGCTGAAAAACCTAAATGCAGAGCAGAAGATACAGAAAGTAGAAGAGTTAAAGAAGAATCTGACATTTCAGCAGATGTTTTTCACCAGAGCAAAATCCCAAAGTGAAGCTGGTGTGAAAACAGAGGAGAAATCAGAGTCTCATCAGCAGGTTATTTACTGAGGGAGAGTTTCTGAAGAGCTGCATGATGAAGCTGTGACACGTCTGGTGTTCCACAGAAGATATTTTTATAGAGAGCAAAATATTTTTTATTTTTTTTTATTTAAAGTTTAGTTTTATTTATTCTGGAATAATATTCCTGTCTGTTTTTATTTATATTTATAATAAAACACATTGTTTTAGTGAGTTTAATAAATGTTTCTCCTGTTGGGCTCGTGACCTGAAGTGTGTTTTGAGTTTTGGCTCCATGTGCAGTTGAGTTTGACCCTGAGAGAGATATTAGAGATAAATATCATTACTTATTAATAATAACATATAATTAAAGGGAAATTGAGCACAGAAGTGTGTTTTAAACTGGTAGACATTCACATTAGTCAGTACTCAAGAAGTAGCTAAAGGTTGGTGACCCCTTCTCTAAAAAAGATGACCTTTGACCCGTGATGGCTGAAATCTGATTGGGTAGAAGCTTAAACGTATACACTTCTACTGATAGCTGCACACCCAAGAGATACACAATGAAATAAAGGGACTATTGGGAATAGTTTAATACATATTCATGGACCGAAATATAATGAAATGTAATCTAGTGGTAAAGTCTTTACCATTATAGAATCATTATTATTATTATAGAAGATCAGTTGCACAGATTTATCTTTGTGTTTTACCTCCTACAGGAAACCACAACACCACACAGGAACATCATATGCTACAATACAACCACTGCCCAATTTCCAAATGCAGTTTCATAAATAAATAAAAACAATTCAGAAGAAATAAATAGGAAATAAAAACAGGGATAACTAAAGAAAACAAGTTCAAAAACAACAAAACACAATTCCTCGAAACACACACTCAGACCTGTACTGAAGAGTTTTCCCTTTGGAGGTTGTTTTTACTTTCACTTTAGTCTGTACAGGAATGTGTGAGGAGCTCTCACCTCCATGAGCTGGAACTCCAAGCAGGAGTAAAATCCACACTGAAGACACCTCCATCACACCGCTCATGTTTAACACCACTTACTTCCAGATGTTCTCAGCCAGGTGTTTCAGAATCTTGGTTTTTGCAGAGAAAAAAAAAACCCAAAACCCCTGCTGAAGTGCGCAGTTACCCTGCGGTGTGATTCGTTGAGATTCGACTCGCATTTCCGAATCGTTTTAGTTTTTCTTCTTTTTTTGTAGGAAATATTCAGGAAATGTCATTACTAATGAAATGCCACTGAATGTAAACACGTATAAACACCCTATAAAGCGAAAAAAAAACTAAATAATTAGGAAATCAAAACAATGTCGGTCAATTAACTCAGACTCGACACCTAAAAAAAAGAGTCGACACTTTCAGTCTTGGTAATGGAAGCCGAGTTTCGGTTCGGAGTCGGTTCTAAATATTGTTATTGATTTATTTAGATTCCGTTATCGGAATCTTTATATTTTTCACACAACAAAAACAAACTGTATTTTCCTTTACTAAAATAAAACTTTACCACAAAATACTTTACCACAAAATACTCATATCATCAGATACAAAAATGGTCACAAGAAGGTCTAGGAGCTCTGGGAAGAACATTCATGAGATGACCAAGTTTATGAGGCGAGTGAGAACCGGAGGGATTGATGTCCTCAATTAAGCCAGGAGGAAAATGGGCTGTTTTATTGGTCTTGGCCTGGGGTTGAGAGGTTTGATCAGTCTCCAGATTGGATCCAGTTATTCTCTTGCAGAGGGCAGGTGTCCATGAGGGTTCCGTAGCTTTTGACCCCAACATTTTTCAGGGAAACCTCCTATGACTGGAAAACTGTTATCCAGGCCATCAGGCATTAAAATATCAGTTTATAATGCATTTTCAAATTCCTATCTTTGAAAAACTAATTTCCATCGTATTCGGTCAGTGAAAGCCAGGAAAGTTATGGAATTCAATTTGAGGTACTGAAGGAAACCATTGCGGAAATAATGAGAGTGCAACAGAATTCTCTGAAACTGAAAACTCAGGAGTGAAGGTCTGACATGGTTTATGAATCTTTACACACTACAAAGTTTACATTCACCCTGATGGCACAAAAAGCTCTTATGAAGAATGGGGCTTCACAGTTCTGCACTTTGATTGCTAGAAAGATTTGGATAGATGTCTCCATGACCAGGAAAAAATTCTAGATGTGGTAATCTGTAGTTTTATAGTGTTTGTAGAACTTCATAGTTGAAATTCTTTCTTTCCATCTTTCTTTCAGTATATTAGTTTGTAAGTATTCTAATAAATAAACCACCAAATTTGCACCACTGAAGTCTGTACTTCTACTTCTGTGGTCTTGGTGCGGTCCATCCTGCTAGCCAATCAGAGTAAAGCATTGTTAAGCCCCACCCTGTTACCAAAGTACATTGTTTATATAAAGAGCGTTTTACAGTTTATTGTTTTTAGTTCCTGAGTTTTTCTTTCATTCTTTACCACAAATGTATTTTATTTTCTATTTACAGAAAAAGCCTGGAGTGTCTGAGACGTCTTATGAAACTGGGGAAACTAGTTCTTTATTATGAGGTCTCTACTCAGGGTTTGTGGATGTTGGGTAGGTTTTAGGAGAGATTTTAAATAATATAGAGTGTGTCTTTCCACTAATAAACCTGTCTGGCTGCATTTCTCAGATGACAGGAAAACCACAGAGTCCATTGTACAGTAGGTGAAGTCTTCTGTAACGTGCAGTGCGAGGAAGGCTGCAAGTGCTAAGCTTTATTTGTCCCTGACCAACAATCATCATCATCATCATCATCATCATCATCATCATCATCACCAGTCTATAGAAATGGTAGCTCAACGTTTAAGGCTCTGGGTTTCTTATCAGAAGGCTATCACTGTTAAACTGCCTCAATTGGGCCCTTGAGCAAGGGCCCGTAACCCTCCTTGCTCCAGGAGTGTTGTATCATGGCTGATCCTGTGCTCTGACCCCAAATGTTTAACAAGCTGGAATGTGTAAAAAAAAAAGAATGTGACACGTTGAAACCTATTTCTTTCTTTTTATAGCATGGGCCTTCACATTACATGAAGAGTGACATCAGAAAGGTTCGTCCATTTAAGCAAAAACCAGAGAGTTCAAACAGAAAAGAACAGAAGACAGTAAATCAGGTGTAGTAAGGAACAAAAACACTGTAACACTGTATGTGAAAGTGTAAATGGTTTACATGATGTAGTCTGTATATTATAAATACTGCCACATCCACCTGCAAAAACAGAAATAAAACTCATCAATAAATAGAAGCATGAATGCTGGAATTTATCCCCGCAGGTTACAAACACCAGAATTGTTAACAGAAGCTTATTTTACAGAAATGAGTCAATGGAACCATCAGAATGAATTAGCTGCGGGAATCTGCTTAGCTGGAAAGCTGACAATATGGCTTACCATGATTTCCACCAAGTTTCCAGATTTCTGTAACATCTGACTGAAACACACAAAGAAATGTAACACAATTTTTACAGACTTCGTCTCATTATTAATACATACTAGTGATGAGCCTGTATCCTGTTACTGGTTGTGTTCAGAACACAATCTCAAGTGAATAAAAAAGATCAACAGACACGATTCCTCGTCAGTGTACTCCATCTAAAATTATATTTTATAGCTTCAAATTCAAACAATATACAATAAAAGTAAGTGAGTAAGTCCGGGTGTAGGTGTGAGATGTTACAGGATGTCTGTGCATGATGTGGAGGTGGATTATTGGATTATCTTCTACCATTTTTACTTTCCAGCACTGAGGAGTTCAAGCTGTTGTTGATGTTTGCAGAGAAAACTGATTGAATGGATTAAAATAAAGCTTATTTTCATTACGCAGTTTATATACGCAGAGTTAGAGCTAGAATTCTGTTGCTCCAAATCACACTCAGAGATAAAGTAGTGCCTGAAGATCACACTTATTTACATGAGAGAGAGATTGTGTTGGAGGTAACTCCTGGTGGCTCCTGGCCATTCTTTTTCTCATTTTCTTCTCCAGTTTGTCAAATTCATCTTGTCCCAAAATCCCGTAATTACCATAGAAGTTTCATCACATGCAGAACTTCTCCATGGAGCTCAGTGAGGTCATTAGGAAACAAGTACAATCAATGGCTCACTCTAGATGGAACTGGAACTGGATGTTACTATAGTTACAGTTGTTTATAAGAAGCGCATATATTTAGATTCTACTGACAAACACAAACTACCAACACTCTGAACTTCCAGCCAATCACAATCCATTATTCACACCTGAACTTCCAGCTAATCACAATCCACTATTCACACTTGAACTTCCAGCCAATCACAATCCACTATTCACACCTGAACTTGCAGCCAATCACAATCCACTATTCACACTTGAACTTCCGGCCAATCACAATCCACTATTCACACCTGAACTTGCAGCCAATCACAATCCACTATTCACACCTGAACTTGCAGCCAATCACAATCCACTATTCACACTTGAACTTCCGGCCAATCACAATCCACTATTCACACTTGAACTTCCAGCCAATCACAATCCACTATTCACACCTGAACTTGCAGCCAATCACAATCCACTATTCACACCTGAACTTCCAGCCAATCACAATCCACTATTCACACCTGAACTTACAGCCAATCACAATCCACTATTCACACCTGAACTTTCAGCCAATCACAATCCACTATTCACACCTGAACTTTCAGCCAATCACAATCCACTATTCACACCTGAACTTCCAGCCAATCACAATCCTGGATTTCCTCTAATCATGGTGTAGTCATTAATATATATAGAATATAGAACATATGTGATTGTTTGTGTGGTTGTACTCACTGAATATTCTGCTCCGTAAAAACATATAGATGCCTACAACCACAGCCAGCTTTAGTCCATTGATTGCACCACTGATGATAACATCTGGAACTTTCAATACATTACAGTCTAAGCATGGAACTGTTTCAAATGAAGAACAAACAAAGTATTAACATAAAAATATGCTCAAAACTGAGCTACTTCATCTGCAAGAACATAACTCTACATGTCTACAAGCAAAACACTAGACTTACCATCACCACTTCTAATAAATGGCCCTTTGAAGGTGATGTGATTCACATTGCAATCATAAAGCTCTTTCTCCTCCGGTTCAATCTCCACACTCTTCCTCAGCTGGTAGGTGCCATCACCATTGGGCCTGACTCCTAAAGATGTTTCCAGATGTTCAGGTACAGAAGATGTGTGCTTCCTCAATTTCATGTTGATATCTTTATGGTAGAATCCTGTGGCCAGGCAGGTCAGGGTCAACCTTCTATTGCCAGCTAGTGATTTCTTTAGGAATGTATAAACATCTGGTGAAGCTGAAAAGGCAGAGAATTGTAAGATATTTGCATTACTTTTGTTGTAAATCCTGAGCTGAAGTATTTATAGTAACATCTGTTGAATACTTACAATAGTATTTTTGTTCAACTTTTCCATATTCCATGAACTTGCTGAGCCAGTCCACACACTCTTTCTCCAGGTAGCCCTTGGTGTACTGGTTAAGGATGGGAACTTCATTCCATTTCTTTTTGGTCGGTTCAGCAGCCTGGACTGAAGCTCGAAGAAGAGGAACTCAGTACCATCGTAGGCATACTCACTGATTCCTCTCACAAATTTAAGACTCCATTTGCACCTTCATCGACCACACAGCCATGTCTCCACTGAAGAACATGAAGATCTGAAATGCAGTGAAGGTAAAGATCATTTAAACACTTTTTATAATATACAGTATGTGATTATTAATAATGAATCTTCACTAACCGGTCTTATTGTGTCTCATGCGCTCCATCAGATCTCCAGGTTCACCTTAAACCACTGCTCTTTGCTCTTGCGGGACTGAGTTCCTTTTTCCCAGTAATCCTGTGGCATCTTCTCCTTCATCCAGTCTTGTTTAGGAACCTTAACCTGAGTCTTGCTGTCATAGTAGTCGATCACTCGATCATCGAGCATTCCCAAAGCAATGAACTCATGGATTCCAGGCAGATTGAGAGGTTGTGAGAGATACGTGTAGGTGTAAAACAGAGAGTGCTGACCTATGAGAAGACAATGAAAAGCGCCACCCCAGTATTTTTTTATTTATTCCACTGCTCATTGTGCCTGATGGCTAACTTTCCGTTTCTGTAGCATTTTTGTTACGGTGTGGGTTTACTTGTAATAAAACATCTGTTACCTGCTGTATTAAAGACTCTACAAGCCTTCATAGGGTTTTTTTCTGTTATTTTCTGTGACACGCTCTGGGTTCTTCCAGAAACATGTGTATTTAAATGAAGAAACCATGTGATATGATGGACAAGTCGAATGCATTCAGCATACAATGTGTGTCTGATTGCCACTGCTAACATCAGATATTACTTAGACATTTATTTTGTTAAGGACAATCCCAATCAGCCACCTCACATTACCTGCCAGGTGAGTGCCATCTAAACAAAACTAACAGAAGACAGGATACTTTCACTTCATTTTATGTTTTGTTCATTGGTAAAGATAATAATCAAATGAACGCAATTAATTATTTATTTTAAATGATTATGATCAACCAAAATCACTTATAGAATTGGGATGTAATTAATTAGTAGAACTTACTTTGATCATAAACATGGTGAAAAAGAACCAAACACACACACACACACACACACACACACACACACACACACACACACACACACACACACACACACACAGAGTATAAATGTAAGTGACTCACCCCCCCGAACTGGAACAGGAGCTCCGAACAACACGAGTGCTGAAAAGACGACTGAAATCTGCCCCATTGCCTCCTGCCTCTGCACCTGAAGCCTGAGTAACTTCACTCTGACACCTACGAGGACGTTTTCTGCAGGCGTGGCCACAACTGAAAGTATTCTCTTCTCAGGGAATTAACCAATGAGCATTAAGGAATGTTCAAAGGAATTCCATTTAAATGTATTTTAAAGATTTTTTTCAAATAATTGATACAAAACTTTTTTATTTTGAAAATTACTATGATATAAACATGTAATTAAAAAAAATTATAAAATACTATTGATAAAAAGGATTGAGGAACCCAGAGGAGGATGTAGAATCTCTTCACCAATCACGACTACACTATCTGGCAAAAAGTATTGGGACACCCAACTTTTCCAGCTATATGTGGTTCTTCCACAAACCGTTACCACGAAGTTGTAGACACACTTGTACAGGACGTCTTTCAATGCAGCAGCGACCTGCTCCAGCATGACAATGTCCTCGTGCACAAAGCCAGCTCCATGAAGGTCTGCTTTACATAGAATAGAGTGGAAGATCTTCTGGTATAGACCACTACAAATAAAACTGAAGTGAATTGGAAAAACCTGCTGAAACTGTTCTCCTAAATTTTCCAAGTGTTTACTCTTCATTCACACACTCATTTCATTATTCAGTTTAACACTGTTCTAAATGACTTCACTTTGGTCCAGCTGATCAGATTCACTCATTCATACAAATGTTTTGGCCAGGCTATAAACAATAGCTTGTTATTTTTGGCGTTGAGACGAATGTTTTGCAGAAACATGCAGAAAATGTCACTATTAATATAATATTAATAAATAAATATAATAATTAATACAAAGGGAACGTCAGAGTTGTTTGTGTGATATGGGAATGATATATAATGAGGAATCGCCTATTTATAAATAAAATGTGTAGAAATAAATCACAGCAAGAGCTGCACAATATCGACTCACTGCTTTATCAAAACACAGACTTTAAATATGAATAAAAACCTAAATAATGAGGAAAACAGAGCCATTTCACTGACTGATTCCCAAAAATCTACTCTTTCAGTCTCGGTATTCGGAGCCAACAGTTTTAAAACTACCCTTCAATATTGATTCATTTGGATTCTGTTATCAGATTTTTCCTCACAAACCAACACAAATTGTATTTTACTTCATTTAAATAAAATAACGCAAACTAATTATAGAACAAAAAATAAATAAAAAACGTTTCCGTGTACAGGTTCTGGGAGTTACCTTAGGTTTACCTCAGATTCACCTCAGATTTACCTCACATTTACCTCAGATTCACCTCAGATTTACTTCAGATTCACCTCAGATTTACCTCAGATTCACCTCACATTTACCTCAGATTCACCTCACATTTACCTCAGATTCACCTCAGATTCACCTCAGGTTAGCATGCGAGTCAGATGAACTAGCATTATCTTTTATTATAACTAATATATTAGTTGTTTATGATAATAATTTACCTAAATACAGCTGATTAAATACATTACGACTCTGATTCACCTCAAATAACCATCTGAGAAACTCTGAGCTTCTCTCATAAATCATGCTACTGCTAATTTGGGAAAAGTTTCACCTCAGAACAAAATTCACACCTGAACTTCCAGCCAATCACAATCCACTATTCACACCTGAACTTACAGCCAATCACAATCCACTATTCACACCTGAACTTTCAGCCAATCACAATCCACTATTCACACCTGAACTTTCAGCCAATCACAATCCACTATTCACACCTGAACTTCCAGCCAATCACAATCCTGGATTTCCTCTAATCATGGTGTAGTCATTAATATATATAGAATATAGAACATATGTGATTGTTTGTGTGGTTGTACTCACTGAATATTCTGCTCCGTAAAAACATATAGATGCCTACAACCACAGCCAGCTTTAGTCCATTGATTGCACCACTGATGATAACATCTGGAACTTTCAATACATTACAGTCTAAGCATGGAACTGTTTCAAATGAAGAACAAACAAAGTATTAACATAAAAATATGCTCAAAACTGAGCTACTTCATCTGCAAGAACATAACTCTACATGTCTACAAGCAAAACACTAGACTTACCATCACCACTTCTAATAAATGGCCCTTTGAAGGTGATGTGATTCACATTGCAATCATAAAGCTCTTTCTCCTCCGGTTCAATCTCCACACTCTTCCTCAGCTGGTAGGTGCCATCACCATTGGGCCTGACTCCTAAAGATGTTTCCAGATGTTCAGGTACAGAAGATGTGTGCTTCCTCAATTTCATGTTGATATCTTTATGGTAGAATCCTGTGGCCAGGCAGGTCAGGGTCAACCTTCTATTGCCAGCTAGTGATTTCTTTAGGAATGTATAAACATCTGGTGAAGCTGAAAAGGCAGAGAATTGTAAGATATTTGCATTACTTTTTGTTGTAAATCCTGAGCTGAAGTATTTATAGTAACATCTGTTGAATACTTACAATAGTATTTTTGTTCAACTTTTCCATATTCCATGAACTTGCTGAGCCAGTCCACACACTCTTTCTCCAGGTAGCCCTTGGTGTACTGGTTAAGGATGGGAACTTCATTCCATTTCTTTTTGGTCGGTTCAGCAGCCTGGACTGAAGCTCGAAGAAGAGGAACTCAGTACCATCGTAGGCATACTCACTGATTCCTCTCACAAATTTAAGACTCCCATTTGCACCTTCATCGACCACACAGCCATGTCTCCACTGAAGAACATGAAGATCTGAAATGCAGTGAAGGTAAAGATCATTTAAACACTTTTTATAATATACAGTATGTGATTATTAATAATGAATCTTCACTAACCGGTCTTATTGTGTCTCATGCGCTCCATCAGATCTCCAGGTTCACCTTAAACCACTGCTCTTTGCTCTTGCGGGACTGAGTTCCTTTTTCCCAGTAATCCTGTGGCATCTTCTCCTTCATCCAGTCTTGTTTAGGAACCTTAACCTGAGTCTTGCTGTCATAGTAGTCGATCACTCGATCATCGAGCATTCCCAAAGCAATGAACTCATGGATTCCAGGCAGATTGAGAGGTTGTGAGAGATACGTGTAGGTGTAAAACAGAGAGTGCTGACCTATGAGAAGACAATGAAAAGAAAGCGCCACCCCAGTATTTTTTTTATTTATTCCACTGCTCATTGTGCCTGATGGCTAACTTTCCGTTTCTGTAGCATTTTTGTTACGGTGTGGGTTTACTTGTAATAAAACATCTGTTACCTGCTGTATTAAAGACTCTACAAGCCTTCATAGGGTTTTTTTCTGTTATTTTCTGTGACACGCTCTGGGTTCTTCCAGAAACATGTGTATTTAAATGAAGAAACCATGTGATATGATGGACAAGTCGAATGCATTCAGCATACAATGTGTGTCTGATTGCCACTGCTAACATCAGATATTACTTAGACATTTATTTTGTTAAGGACAATCCCAATCAGCCACCTCACATTACCTGCCAGGTGAGTGCCATCTAAACAAAACTAACAGAAGACAGGATACTTTCACTTCATTTTATGTTTTGTTCATTGGTAAAGATAATAATCAAATGAACGCAATTAATTATTTATTTTAAATGATTATGATCAACCAAAATCACTTATAGAATTGGGATGTAATTAATTAGTAGAACTTACTTTGATCATAAACATGGTGAAAAAGAACCAAACACACACACACACACACACACACACACACACACACACACACACACACACACACACACACACACACACACAGAGTATAAATGTAAGTGACTCACCCCCCCGAACTGGAACAGGAGCTCCGAACAACACGAGTGCTGAAAAGACGACTGAAATCTGCCCCATTGCCTCCTGCCTCTGCACCTGAAGCCTGAGTAACTTCACTCTGACACCCACGAGGACGTTTTCTGCAGGCGTGGCCACAACTGAAAGTATTCTCTTCTCAGGGAATTAACCAATGAGCATTAAGGAATGTTCAAAGGAATTCCATTTAAATGTATTTTAAAGATTTTTTTCAAATAATTGATACAAAACTTTTTTATTTTGAAAATTACTATGATATAAACATGTAATTAAAAAAAATTATAAAATACTATTGATAAAAAGGATTGAGGAACCCAGAGGAGGATGTAGAATCTCTTCACCAATCACGACTACACTATCTGGCAAAAAGTATTGGGACACCCAACTTTTCCAGCTATATGTGGTTCTTCCACAAACCGTTACCACGAAGTTGTAGACACACTTGTACAGGACGTCTTTCAATGCAGCAGCGACCTGCTCCAGCATGACAATGTCCTCGTGCACAAAGCCAGCTCCATGAAGGTCTGCTTTACATAGAATAGAGTGGAAGATCTTCTGGTATAGACCACTACAAATAAAACTGAAGTGAATTGGAAAACCTGCTGAAACTGTTCTCCTAAATTTTCCAAGTGTTTACTCTTCATTCACACACTCATTTCATTATTCAGTTTAACACTGTTCTAAATGACTTCACTTTGGTCCAGCTGATCAGATTCACTCATTCATACAAATGTTTTGGCCAGGCTATAAACAATAGCTTGTTATTTTTGGCGTTGAGACGAATGTTTTGCAGAAACATGCAGAAAATGTCACTATTAATATAATATTAATAAATAAATATAATAATTAATACAAAGGGAACGTCAGAGTTGTTTGTGTGATATGGGAATGATATATAATGAGGAATCGCCTATTTATAAATAAAATGTGTAGAAATAAATCACAGCAAGAGCTGCACAATATCGACTCACTGCTTTATCAAAACACAGACTTTAAATATGAATAAAAACCTAAATAATGAGGAAAACAGAGCCATTTCACTGACTGATTCCCAAAAATCTACTCTTTCAGTCTCGGTATTCGAGCCAACAGTTTTAAAACTACCCTTCAATATTGATTCATTTGGATTCTGTTATCAGATTTTTCCTCACAAACCAACACAAATTGTATTTTACTTCATTTAAATAAAATAACGCAAACTAATTATAGAACAAAAAATAAATAAAAAACGTTTCCGTGTACAGGTTCTGGGAGTTACCTTAGGTTTACCTCAGATTCACCTCAGATTTACCTCACATTTACCTCAGATTCACCTCAGATTTACTTCAGATTCACCTCAGATTTACCTCAGATTCACCTCACATTTACCTCAGATTCACCTCACATTTACCTCAGATTCACCTCAGATTCACCTCAGGTTAGCATGCGAGTCAGATGAACTAGCATTATCTTTTATTATAACTAATATATTAGTTGTTTATGATAATAATTTACCTAAATACAGCTGATTAAATACATTACGACTCTGATTCACCTCAAATAACCATCTGAGAAACTCTGAGCTTCTCTCATAAATCATGCTACTGCTAATTTGGGAAAAGTTTCACCTCAGAACAAAATGTAAATCTTCTCTTTGGATAAATCTTTCAGTAATAATAGAATTAACTATCTGTTATTTGATTGCTTGATGTGTTTCTTGAATTCTGGATGAATTCTGTAGAACAGCAGATCTGACTGTAGCAGCTGGTGTATATTAACACACTGGTTCTATTACTGTAGGGTTTTTATAGCAATAGCTCAATAATCTCAATGAGAAATACATGAGTGAGTGTTAATACAGTGAAGTGATATACAAGGACTCGTTTAGTGCAGAACTGATGGTTTATGGAAGGAGTCTCCAGTGTCAGCACCTGTGTAACAGTCAGTGGTTTGTTTTGGAAATGACTGTACGCTTATTCTCAATCTTGTTTTAAATATAAAAGGTAAATAAAATAGACATGAACAGAATTTTATTATTTGTAAAAATATTATTTATTTTTCATCATTATAATGATATACAATCAGACCATGACCACGACATTTTAGAGATACGATGGTCACCTCTGACGGAAAAAACCCCCCAAAAATGTATATAAATACAGGTAGTTGTCGACTTACGACCATTCGACTTTACGACCACAATCGCTAGCGGCAGCGTACAACAGTGCTTACCGGCTTCCGGCATCATTTCACAGTACTGTACATATAGCCTACTCTACTTACGACCAAATCATGTTACGACCAATCTGTCGGTCCAAATCGTGGTCGTAAGTTGACGACTACCTGTATATATATTCGTGATTTATACAGGAAGTAAAAATTCTAAATGTAATAAACATAACATTTAGCACTCATACAGAAAAACTTTCATTTACCTCATTGTTACAACTGAGCAGCTATGGGGTTAAGGGCCTTGCTCAGGGGCCCAGGACTGGCAGCTTAGTGTGGCGGCAAAAACCACCGCTTATTGACACAAAGTCAATAACCACTAAGCTACCACCTCCCCATACATATGGAGACATAAACAGACCTTATTAGGCTACACAAAAATATGAATAATTGCTCTTCAGCAGGAGGAAGCTTTTGAAAGCTAATAAAAAGTGCATTTAAAAGGAAAATCAAAAAAACAAGTCACACCGATTAAAATAAATCAAATACACCTTAAATCAGGTTTTACTAAAAAATTTGCAGCGATTCTTTAGTGATTCTTTTCCTGTCAAATTCTGTGAAAAGATCAGGGAGATCACTAATTCTTCTTTCAATAAAAGCAAAATTGCCTAAAGCTTTCAATAAACCTGCAAAAGCTGCACAAGTCTGAGGATGATGGACATGAACGCAGAGCCTCTGTATCTGCACTCTGAACTTTCAGTATGGTGCAATCAAGACATGGAATATCTTCAAAAAGGAAAAACAAACAAACTCACATGAAACTTCTTTAACCAACTACAGTGTTAAACATGACAAATTGCACAATGATATTTGCAGCCATGGCAGATCTTTGGGATGAAGAGAGCGAGAGATTATTTAGAGGATGGAGTGTGGAACGGTTCAGTTTTGGTGCACAAGATCTGCTACACTGCATTTAAAAGGAAAATCAAAGAAACACGTCACACCGATTAAAAGAAATCAAATGCACCTTAAATCAGGTTTTACTAAAAATATGCGGAGATTCTGTAGTGATTTTTTTCCTGTAAAATTCTGTGAAAGATCAGGGAGATCACACATTCTTCTTTCAATACAAGCAAAATTGCCCAAAGCAATTAAACCTGCAAAAGCTAAAGTCTGAGGATGATGGACATGAAAGCAGAGCCTCTGTATCCGGGAAATTTAAAGAAGATTGGATTTTGTCAAATATACATAACAATGCATACTACTACTTCTTTTGGCTGATCCTACAGGGGTCCCACATCGGATCTCTGTCTCTAACATCATGTGTATAAATATATATATTTATTTTATTATTAATTTTTTTTAAGCTTAACACATTCTTGACAGTATTTACGCTACATGATTGTTATATCTGATCATAACACTACAGAACTTGTGAAAAAGTGCTAGAAAAGATTATAATGCCAACATCATTAATTTTAGAAGACACACACAGAGTGGTGTATATGTTTCACAATGTTTACAAATCCACAGGTCACACAGCATCACCTGAAAGATATAAGTTATATATTCATCATTAACAGATAAATAGAATTGAAGATAAACATAAAACACTAATTTAAGAAAAACCATGTACACATTGTTCATCTTTAGAGATTTATGTTATAATTCTGGTCTTAATTAAACCTAAATCTTACAGATAAACTTCTACAAGGATTTGACCTACAAGCCCACCAGCATCCAACATATTTATGTTTTAATTGCATTTTAAAGCTGCATGAAATCAAAATGATCAAACTATCATAATATTGTAACAATTTTGTAAAATCTTGCACTAAAAGATTATAATACTTTAAACATGTAGTCTAAGTTTTATTATCATGCATCATCGTGGTGATCTTCCGGTGAGGATTAAATGTATACAATAGGTGCAGATCAGATCTACTGTAAATGATAATATTATATGAATGATTTTATAATAATTTATTCTCCCTAATTTACAAGTCTGTTTACTTATAAATAAATCTGTTCATTAATGACTTGATAAAAATTACCAGGATCAGACAGACCTATGCCATCATAGGAACTTTCTCCTCAATACTGCCCTGGCTGCCTTCAGGAGAACTACCACTGCTGCGTCCTGAAAAGCACAAAGACCTGCTTCAGTAAAGGAGCACGGTGGCATTTCCACTAATGCAAACATCACATACAATCAGATTTTCAGTGGCTTCTTTTCAAGTTTCCAACAGAGTTTAGGAAACAGTTATTACTTGGTTTATTGGAAAGATGAAGCAGAATTTTGTCTTTTAAGTATTTAATTAATTAATGTTTTTTTTTTTACCAGAGTCACTTGATTTGTCAGAGTCTTTTACATCAGGTTTTACACTCTGCAGCATGTCTGGAAAATAAAGGAGAAAAAGTGCAGGTCAGTGTTTATTATTCATTCACATGTTCATTATATGTAAAGAAGCCACTAGATAAAGCCGACAGATTGAGCTGGAACCTGCTGAGATCAGCTGAACAAGAAGTTAAACAATATAACAATATAACTCTCGAAACTGCTCTGGACCGGATTAGATCCATCATCAGTACAGAATCAACAACACAAGTACATTAACACTTCTAGACATAAATCTTCTTCCAATTTAGTCAAGAAGACCAAAGTCTTATATCGCCTCTTATATTAATCTCCTAATCATCATTTATTCTGTATCAGTTTATCATTAACCTGAGGAGGGAAGAGTTTCACCTACCTTCAGTCTGCTCACTCACAGTGCTGACTGTTGAGGATCTACCACTGGATCCCCATCCTAAACAGATTATAGAAATAAAACAGATTATAAAAACAGTTGTAACAGTTGTAACAGTGTAAACAGTGTAAACAGTTACAAACACATGTGCACAGAAATGGTGCATCTAATGCAGGTGAACTGTTTAAGCACCAGAGATACTAATCTGCACAACCTACAGAGCAGTAAATGAAACTTATGGATCCCACTTCATGTAGAGTTTGGAGTTTGAGAATAAACAACCTCTTCGTCACTACTCAAAAAATAACATTCACAAGTTTCTCCATCATGGAACATTTTAATGCTCTGGCATGGAGAAGCTGGTGTTGGATCTGTGATGATCTCAGATGTTGAGCTATTTTATGAGTTGCTCAGTAGCTCCTGGTTCTACAATCTCAACTGACTGTAAAAGACTGTAGAAAGATCATCACTCATAATCACACACTCCAGTGCTCATGTTAGTTCTCACTCTCCAGTGTTCTGTATGGAGGATGAGGTTCTGCTCATCCTGTATTGAGGAGTCTGGTTCCTCTCAAGGTTTCTTCCTCATAACAGCTAAGGGAGTTTTTTCTTTACTCATCCTCATCAGGGATAAACACACATCATTTACTTGCACACATGCTAAACACACTGTGCTTAACATCTGTCATCATGTGGTTATACTCACTGATCACTCCCTTCTTCTTAAGGACGAAGAGAAGGACTGCAACCAGAACCAGAACGACCAAAGCTCCAAGCGCTCCTCCAATGATGCCACTCTGAATTTTCGGTATGGTGCAATCAAGACATCGAATATCTTCAAAAGGAAAAAACAAACAACCTCACATGAAACTCCTTCAACCAACTACAGTGTTAAACATGACAAACTGCAGAATGATATCTTCAGCCATGGCAGATCTTTGGGATGAGAGAGCGCGAGAGATTATTTAGAGGATGAAAGTGTAGAACGGTTTGGTTTTGGAGCACAGCTACACTGCTGCTGTTCTGAAAGGTGCAGTAAGATGACTGACACCCAGTCAGATTTACTTATAGAATAAAGATAAAGATTTATTTAGATATCAGTATCAGGGGAACCAATCAGTGAGCAGATAAAGTTTCATGGCTGAACTAAACAATTACTCTGATTAATTACATTAATTTATTTACCTTCTCCTTGGTCAATAATTATTGGTTCTTTCAGGGTGATGTGGTTCACATAACATTTGTAAGATGCTTTATCTTCTGTCGTGATCTCCACACTCTTCCTCAGCTGGTAGGTGCCATCACCATTGGGTCTGACTCCTGAAGAGGTTAACAGATGGTCAGGTAGAGTAGTTCTGTACTTCCTGAAATTCATCTCGATGTCTTTAGGGTAGAATCCTGTGGCCATGCAGGTCAGGGTCAACTTCTCAGGGTCAGATACTGATTTCTTAGCAAACATCTGAACATCTGGTGGAGCTGAAAAGACAGAAATATTTATAAACACGTAAACAGTTAAGAGCTAAAGTGATTCCAGTTAAATCGTTTAGACACTCACAGTGTTTTTCCAACTCTTCTTGTCCATATTCCATGAACTTGCTAAGCCAGTCCACACACTCTTTCTCCAGGTAGCCCTTGGTGTACTGGTTGAGGATGGGAACTTCATCCCATTTCCTTTTGGTCGGTTCAGCAGCCTGGACTGGAGCGATCCATCTGGAGTTTTCCTCATCGAAGGAGAGGAACTCAGTACCATCGTAGCTGTACTCATCAATTCCTTTTAGAAATTTTAATTTCCCATTTGCATCTTTATCAATCTCGCACCCATGTCTCCACTGCAGAACATGAAGCTCTGAAATGGACACAGAGAAATGAGAACTGTCCTTTAATAAACATTTAAAAACATGAAGGAAAAACAACTTCCTGTTACAAGATGATAGAATTTTACTAACCAGTCTTGTTGTGTCTCATGCGGTCCATCAGGATGTCCACATTGACCTTAAACCACTGCTCTTTGCTCTTACGGGACTGAGTTCCTTTTTCCCAGTAATCCTGTGGCATCTTCGCTTTCATCCAGTCCTGTTTAGGAACCTTAACCTGAGTCTTACTGCTGTAGTAGTCGAGTTCTCGGTCATCCAGCATTCCCAGTGCGGTGAACTCATAGATTCCAGGAAGTTCGAGGGGTTTAGAAAGAGCCGTGTAGGTGTAAAACAGAGAGTGTTCATCTGTGTGGAGAAAAAAACAAAACAAAGCATGGGTGTTATGGTCAGTTTGTTTCTGTCTGTCCACTAGAGGGCAGTATAGAACCATACAGAGTCATAAACTCAACTGCTGCCAAAAGTACAAAAACTTTACTCAACTAGAATCTTAAACATACAGATCTGACCATGTTTCTGTCTAAAACAACCCAATTCAGGTTTTATTTGTACAGAACATTTCTGAACATCCACTCAGACACGACAGAGGATTTTTCAGTAATTAAAAAAAAAAACCTGAAACACAAATCAAACAAATACAAACAAATAAACAAAATTCCCTTAAATTGATCATTAAGGGGTTTCAATTCCAGCTTTTAGTCATTACAGAAACATGTGAAACTGATCACGGGGTGTGGGGGAGGCGGGGGTTTACCTTACACAAAAACAAAACGTTTACTTTCGATTTTAAAACTGGTGCCTATTTTCTTATTTCTTATTGGTCTAACCCCCCACACACACACACACACACACACACACACACACCCCACTCCTGTTCACTTCTGCAGAGTTTAATCTAATAAATAATCATCATTTCAGTTTCAGAGCGATTTCAGAATAAAAAACAGGCAAACAGACTGAGAGTTCATTATTATTACAGGAAGGAGTGTGGGTGGAGCTCCACCTTCATCATAGTTACAACAACAACAACAAGAACAACAGGAAGAACCACCAGAAGACTGAGGAGCTTTTTTATCAAATTGCTGATCGGAATAAAAACTCATTCGTTTACACACACACACACACACACACACACACACACACACACACACACATATATTTTTTTTCGTATATATGTTAAATAGTATTATTTTCTCATCTTACATTATTAAAAAAAATGCCAGACCCTCTTAAAAACACCAAAGATATATATAAAAGTATGTGTAATAATTATTTAATGATTGGAATAATGAATAATTCAGTGAGAACTTGAGAAATCAGGAGCAAGAAGAAGTTGACGATGACGCCATTATGAACAAAAACATCCGCCATCTTAAGAGAAAAATCTCTGTTCTGCTGATCATCTAAAATAAAGATCTAGGGTTACATTTTCACGGGATTTAATCATAAACACGACTGGAAATGAATCAATGCTCCAAAAACCTTAAAACAATGAACTCCTGAACCCCCACCCAAAGCCGGAATGCTGACGGAGAGACACCAGACCCTGAGAGCGGCGCGGTTTAGTTTCGATTTCGCCCCCGGGTCGGGGATCAGCTGAGCCGCAGACACAGTGCGCACTTACCGCAGAACGCTGGAAGAACCGCGCAGGACACCACGGAGACTGAGAGCATGAGAGAAAACCACCCCATGTTTCTCATATAATCCAGAACAAGTCCACAATTCAGTCCTGGTGTCTCCTGTAGAGATATTTTTCTTCTCCTGTACTGTGTTCAGATCTTCAGGAAGTCAGAATAATGAGTACAGAAAGTTCTGTACACCAAACAAACACTTCCCTTCAGCCAATCAGAGGAGATCCTGCCCCTCTACATCAACCAATCAGCGTGCGGAGTGTCAACAATCTCCATGTCGAGCAAAGTCTTGAAGGTTGAAACCTCCTTCTGAAAGTCTGGAGCAGGTTTCTCACACTCTAACATGTACTGCGGTGTAGTGTGGTGTAGTGTTGTGTAGTGTTGTGTAGTGTGGTGTAGTGTTGTGTAGTGTGGTGTACTGTTGTGTAGTGTTGTGTAGTGTGGTGTACTGTTGTGTAGTGTTGTGTAGTGTGGTGTAGTGTTGTGTAGTGTTGTGTGGTGTAGTGTTGTGTAGTGTGGTGTAGTGTTGTGTAGTGTGGTGTACTGTTGTGTAGTGTACTGTTGTGTAGTGTTGTGTAGTGTTGTGTAGTGTTGTGTAGTGTTGTGTAGTGTGGTGTACTGTTGTGTAGTGTTGTGTGGTGTAGTGTTGTGTAGTGTGGTGTACTGTTGTGTAGTGTGTAGTGTTGTGTAGTGTGTGTACTGTTGTGTAGTGTAGTGTAGTGTTGTGTAGTGTGGTGTACTGTTGTGTAGTGTGGTTTAGTGTGGTGTAGTGTTGTGTAGTGTGGTGTACTGTTGTGTAGTGTAGTGTTGTGTAGTGTGTAGTGTGGTGTAGTGTTGTAGTGTGGTGTAGTGTTGTGTAGTGTTGTGTACTGTGGTGTACTGTTGTGTAGTGTGGTGTAGTGTGGTGTAGTGTTGTGTACTGTTGTGTAGTGTTGTGTAGTGTGGTGTACTGCTGTGTAGTGTTGTGTAGTGTGGTGTAGTGTTGTGTAGTGTGGTGTACTGTGTAGTGTTGTGTAGTGTTGTGTAGTGTGTGTACTGTTGTGTAGTGTAGTGTTGTGTAGTGTGGTGTACTGTTGTGTAGTGTGGTTTAGTGTGGTGTAGTGTTGTGTAGTGTGGTGTACTGTTGTGTAGTGTAGTGTTGTGTAGTGTTGTGTAGTGTGGTGTAGTGTTGTGTAGTGTGGTGTAGTGTTGTGTAGTGTTGTGTAGTGTGGTGTAGTGTAGTGTTGTGTAGTGGTGTAGTGTTGTGTACTGTTGTGTAGTGTTGTGTAGTGTGGTGTACTGCTGTGTAGTGTTGTGTAGTGGTGTAGTGTTGTGTAGTGTGTACTGTTGTGTAGTGTTGTGTAGTGTGTAGTGTGGTGTACTGTTGTGTAGTGTTGTGTAGTGTTGTGTAGTGTGGTGTACTGTTGTGTAGTGTGGTGTAGTGTGGTGTAGTGTGTTGGAGTAACAACCTGAAACTAAATTCACAATCATATATAACATCAGTTTTCAGTTCAATTGAGTTGTTTGTTGTTGTTTTATATGTTATGTTTTGTATATTTTGTGTGTGTGTGTATGTGTGTGTGTGTGTGTGTGTGTGTGTGTGTGTGTGTGAAAAATATAAATTTTAAGTTTTTCATTAAAGGAAAAAAGTTAAATATAGAAGTTATATATAGTAAATGAAGGTCAGTGCTTCTGATTGTGTTTAGACCAGCAGAGAAGTGATCTATTTTACATAAAAAAGTAAACATATATATAATTTATTCCCATCAGTTTCTTCTCTTCATGTGGTAGTGTTTCTCTCGGCTGCACTGCTTCCAGCACGTGTATGTGGATGTTAGATTTTTTGTCCAATCAGATTTCAGCCTCTATGTGCTGCCATCTACATTTACATTTACATTTGCAGTATTTAGCAGACGCCCTTATCCAGAGCGATGTACAAAAGTGCTTTGAGTCTGTAGTAATGAATAAATCTACACTGTACACCAGATTACACACTAAATATAAATATAATTCTTGAATTCTACAAAACAAACTTGGAAAGTGCTAATCTAAGTCTTTCATGTAGATTAGACCGGTAAAACACGTGTGTAGCTGCACACATTAATACACCTGAGTTAGACTTTTTTATACCTACAGAGGAAGAGAAACTGATTTGGTCTCAGACATACTTAAAAATCCATTTATATATATATATATATATATATATATTTTAGACCTTCATAATTATATTTATATTTAAATATAATTATTATAAGAAACATTTAACATGTTTTGTGCTCATTTTAGCTGCATTCCTATAAGCATATGGACCTATTTATAAAATTTTATAGTTTGTGTTGCTGAAGTAGAAAAAACAATTTTTTTTGTTTTACAAAAATATATATTTTGTTATTTTTTAAGGTAAAAATGAACATTTATATAAATGAACCCAATTTATAGAAACAAAAAGTAAATACATAACAATCTTAGTTAGATTTATTTTACATGTTCATAATTATGTTTTAACATAATATTATTGTTAAAATTTGTATATAGCTTTTGTGTGCTGATATTTGAAATGCTACCAGGAGTCACATTCAGACCAACAGCATTAGATCAGTATTGTGTTGTGGTGATAGTGGATGTTATTTAGGTATTTCTCAACCATCCTGACCTTCAGCTTAAAAATAGACACCACTTCGTTTTTCCTCCTCTAAACAAATTAGTGTTGAATCTCAGGAACAGTAGTGCAGTTTTCTGAACTTTGAGAACACTTTTCCTTCAAACCTTCTGGAAATGTGTTCTGGATTTCCAAGAGTGATACATTGGTGTTCAGCTCATGACCAGTATAAACCAGGGCCATCTGCCCACTGTGGGGTAATATCACACCACCCTGGGGTAGATCACATTGCTGAGTCAATACAAGGGAAAGTCCCTAAAATATTACAGTATATAAATCAAATATTGTATATTTTAAATAAAGGAGCTGTGAAATTATTGAGGCTTCAGGTCTCAGGAACGTCAGGTTTCACCCACACAATAACTACACTGTTCTCACAACTCAGCTGCTGCTGTCTGAAGAATAAACAAAGGACTGTATATTTCCCCTGCTGTTAATGATGTTTACAGTACAATTAAACAGACACAAAGATCTGCACCTACACTGGGTTGCAAAAGGTATTGGGACACCTATATGTCTCTGCAATATGTTCTTCTTTCCACAAAGTCAGAGACCAACAATTTTATCGGACGTCTTTGGATGCAAGAGCTTGAAATTTTCGCTTCACATGAACTAGGAGATCCAAAATGTTCCAGCATGACACTGTCCCTGTGCACAAAACCAACTCCATGAACATCTGCTTTCCATGGGTTCGAGTGAAAGATCTCCTGCTATAAAACTCCAACCCTATTGAACACTTTTGGGATGAATGTTTCACACTGACTGCACCCCAGGAACCTCCTCACCTTCTCAACTACATCAACACCTGACTTTACTAACACTCTTGTAGTTGATAAAATCTCCACAAAATCCAGTGGAAGCTTTTCCCACAAGACGCTTTAATAAGCAGGTACAAATGAACGATTTCTTTTAACAATCACTGTAATAAATATAACTGTAAAAATAGTCGTTTTTTTAAGTGAGAATGCTGTAGGTTCAGGATTGGCAGGTTTTATCGAAAACTATTAACAATGAACATTGTCTCAAAACAGCTTTACACAGATAATGTGGTGATTAAAAGTAAAAATGTTCTTTGTAAGTAAGTTTGTCCCTGATGAACAAGTCGGTGGAGACTGTGGTGAAGGAAAAACTCCCCGAGACGGCATAAGGAAGAAACCTTGAGAGGAACCAGACTCAAGAGGAAACCCATCCTCATCTGGGTTGCACCGAATGTCCATTGAAGCAGATATACAATGTTGCGGGGTACAGTGATGATGATCAGAAGCAAAAAGTAGTCCTGAGTCAGTGTAGGAGACTGTTGACAACAACTACAGTCCAAATCCATCCTCAAAGCTCCCGTTCTTACTCCGGAATTACATGGAACCACCCAAGGCGTTGATGAGAAACCGTCCCAAGCTGCACAGAGTGGCCTTCAGTCGAAGAGAACACTATCCAGAGGCTATCATTCAGTCACTATCATCAGTCTTCTCCTGGCTGCCTTCTTTTAATCCACCGCTGCTCCCTTCTTCTGAAAAACACAACAATTACGTGGGTTATAAAAAACTAATGTGCCTTTTATTCTTTATGAAATCTGATATACAGGAACATTTCCTGTGAGCCAAACTGCTGCCTGACCACCACATCCATCTGCCATGATGAAGATCCAAATCTGTTATTATAATCTCCATGCTTATCTTTGGTGTGACCATTAATAGTTGAATTTCTGGAGCGAGTCTAAGGGACCGTGTGCCAGAACCATAATGTTCAGGTTGAAGAATGTTAAAGTTTGTTAAAGTCTGTAGAAATGCGCTGTGGACTTCTGCAGAAACATCGTTCTAATCCTGGTTCTGTGGTTGGATCAGAGATCACTGCACCTGCACCTGCTGCCAGATCTGGTGAATTAAGCATGAATGTATGCCAGGCTGAAGATATTTTATCTCATGCCTGGAGGTTATTTTGGGATGGCATGTGCTCACTGATACACAGAAGGAGAGAGTGTGAGAATCAGGAGAGATACAGTGGGGCAAATAAGAATTTTCCAAGTTCTCCTACTTACATTGTACAGGGTGTGGGAACCTGGTCAAGAACTTCAGAAAATGTCTGACCTCTGTAATTCTGTACCAAATATTACGTTTTATTTTTATATTGTATCTAATACGTATTTCATGCAATAAAATGGAAATTAATTATTTAAAAATCATGCAATGTGATTTTCTGGATTTTCTTTTAGGTGTTCGTACGGTGAAAATGACAGATTTCTCCGTTCTCATGTGGGAAAACTTGAAAAATTGGCAGTGTATTAAATACTTCTTTGCCCCACTGTATAGTTCAGATAAACCTGTTGTAACATGAAGCTGTGCTGCATGTTGCAACACACCCACACACCCACACACACACACACACACACAGGCAGTCTACCAATTACAGGGTTGTGATCCAGAGATAATGAGACCAAATGAGAGGCTTGTTGCCAAGTTTAAACCTGGTATTTTACACACACGGAATCAAGTTTTGGAGGTGAAGCTCCCAAGACACTAAACGTGAGCAAGACGCATAAAATGTAGAAAACACAACAAATCTTACGACTAAATAGAGACATGATACCGCTGCCTTGTTCAGGACTGAATTTACACCTGCAGGTGATGTTATACCCACTGTGGATAAAGCTGCATCAAGAAGGTCCTTGGCTGCTACTGATCAGGAGATGGAGATGTTCTGAGGACTCCAGGAGTCTTAAAGGATGGGGTCATGTGCAGTGATTTCTTAATCATTTAACACATCACAGTATATTATTTAGCACATTTAGCTGTTTTACACAGTCACTGTGTTTACCGTCTCCTTCTCTCACGCTGTCTTTAGTTTTTTTCGCACTAAATGTTGCACAAGTGCACTTTGTGTTGTTAGTTTATAGTTTTGTGTTCCTTTTGTTCCTTTTGTTAAAAGCTCTGCCCTGTAATCAGCCTGGTGACCTAGTAAGCTCACTTATGTAGCAACCAGTCACAACAAGCTGTACCCTGTGGTCAATCTGGTCACCTCACCTGCCAAACCCATGGATGTGTCTGACTTGGTAGCCACCCAACACCAGTTCTGCCAAGAGGTCAACCTGGTAATCACCACTATCATCAAGCTTACTGCTGCCGCCGAAGAAGAAGCCACCCATTACATGCCCTAACGAGAGAAACGTCCAAGTTCAGTCCATGTCGAGGGTCATTGGAGTTTCCTCTTCAGTCATGTTCCACTCACAAGCCCATGAGCGAGCACTCAATCCAAGTCTATGCTAGAGACCTCACAAGTTGTTCATACCAGAAGCTGATGGCTCCTTTTTGACATTTGGAAGACCTACATGGTCTGAATCACAGAGGAGAGACTCTTGGAGTAGTGCCTTTATGGTGGGTTGTGCCAGAAAATAACCAGTGTTCCTGTTCCTTTCTTTTTCTAAACATCGTGTTGATGAGGTTCCATTTTGAGTCTGGTTCCTCTCAAGGTTTTTTTCCTTATAAAGTCTCAGGGAGTTTTTCCTTCACCACTGACTCACTCATTAGCAGAAAACTTATAGGGTCATATTTATAATCTATGTATTTCTATGAAACTACTTTAGAACAATGTTTATTGTTAAGTTGCTGTACATAAAACACTAAATTTAATTGAATATTCTTTAGTTTATTTTAGTCTCATATCTCTACAAAAATTCTGCTTCCGCAAAATGATGTATCTCTGACGTATTCCAAGTGTTTTTTTTTTTTTTGTTTTTTTTTTGCTTTGTTTCATTTCCATCTTGAAGTCTTGTTTTGGTTCCTTTTTCTTATCTTTCACACGGTCTAGTGATTTACTGATCAACAAATTAATTCTTGTTTCATTTTTATGACTTTTAATTACATTTTAGATTTTGGATTATTGTATTAATAAACTGCTCCTTTATAAGCATTCGATTTCTCTTGGCCTCACCGTATTCTGACAAACTCAGCTGTTATCTTTAATCAAGATGCTAACAATACAAATATATAATAATTATAACAAATATATATAGTGTCAGAGAGTCAGGACATGATGCAAGTTCGGATTATTCTGCAGTAATGCGGGTGTGGGACTGGAGGGAAGGACCCAAATGCAGGATGCGACAGGGTAAAGGAGAAAACAGGCTTTAATAAAGACACACTGAGCGATGGGGTAAGGTGAAAACACAGTCCAAAAACAGTCCAGGGTCTGAAACACAGGGCGATGCAGAGAAGACCAAAACAAAAACAAAAACACTCCAAAAAATCAAAAGCTGACAAACGGAACAATATAGACAGGACAAAAACAAAAACAAAAACCCAAAAGCAAAACCAAAGTCCAAACCGGGTACTAGGGAGGCAGAGCAGAGCAGGGGTCAGGAACAGGAACTGGATCCAGAGCAGGCTGGGTGGCAAGAATAATCTCAGAGGCTAGAGAGCCAGTAAGATCATCTGGCCCTGAGCTAAGGTCTAGACGTCCTTATATACCGGGCGGCGTGGGAAAAAATGGCGAATGGAAGTGCCTGCCATGTGCCCGGAAGATGCTGACAAAGATTTTTAGAGGAAATTTAGATCAGTTCCTACTCTGCTTAGAAGGTACAGGTTCACCTCCAGGACCCTGAAGAGGGCATTTAGGATTGTATCTGACCTTCTCACCCTGGACTTTATAAATCACTCCACTCTGGCAGGAGGCTGCGGTCCATCAGGACAGAAAACCTCATGCCACACAAACAGCATCTTTCTATTCAACCTCATCGTTAATAATATTAAGGAGCCACCATCAACTCTGACCTGCTTCATAAACACTGACTTTACAGTAATAAAAACCCCACAATGTTCATGTCTTACATTAACACAATCACTAAGGACCACAATACTGCAGCCCTGAACCTCGGACTTCTCCGTTACTGATCTCATTCTGATTTCAGAAAAACTTCTGCTTTTAAGACTAAAGGAACACAAATGCAGGGGTTCTGGTGAAAGCAGAGACTCACCGCTGAAAGCTGGAGCCACAGATGAGAACATCACAGATGCTGAGAGAAATCCACTCCATCTTCATACAATCACACACACCTTCACCGTCCAACTGAGTTTTCTGAGCTTTCTAGGTACTTTCTGACCACCAGAATCAGATCCTCAGGACCATACAGTCACCAAACAGCCTCTGTGTGTGTGTGTGTGTGAGTGTGTCAGTAGTCTTCAGGCAGATGTGTCTTTTAATGAGAAGATTAGTATAAAATACAGAATGAATAAAATACAATATAATAAATAGAATTTTCTGTGACGTGATTTAGGGAATATTGTTCACTCAGTAACATGTTTGATTTGTTTGTTTGCTGAGTCGTTGTGCTGTTTATCGATTTCATTGCTGAGTCGTGCAAATGAAACGAGACCAAAGCTAACGAGATGAAGTTACCATGCTGAGGAACCCAGCAGACATCTACAAAAGCATGATAATGAGATGAGAGAACTGAAGAGCAATCAGAGTGAACCAGCTCCAGGAGGTAATTAATACCATGTGATATGAAGGGGGTTCTGGGAAGTGTAGTTTGGTGTCTATACAAACACTCAGACACACAGAACACCATCACTTCAGGAAACTGGTCCATCATACATCACTTTTCCAGAAGCAATGACCTTGGAGAAGTTTGGTTCTTCTCAAGGTTTCTTCCTCATACCATCTAAGAGAAGTTTTTCTGGTCTCAGGTTTGCTCTCGGGGATAAACACACATCCATTTAAAGATGATGTACATTTTTGTTCTAGAATTATTCCATTCTGTAAAGCTGCTTTGATCCAGTGTGAAAAGTTCAAGAGAAATAAACTTGAATAGAATAAATAAATAGAATTTTTATTTAATTTTATGAATTTTTTGTTTTAAATAGAGTTTCTTGTGGTTGTTTTATCCTCGTGATGGTGTTTGATGTTTGATGATCGCTCGACCTACACCAGGATCCTCATTGTGGATTTCATTTATTTATTTCATTGTTTTTTCTGTTCTTTAAATAAACTGTTCTCACACTGCGCTCGTGTTCGTCTCCGCTCCAGTTATTCCTCACATCCACCTGAGTCACCTTCATTACAGCTGCACCAGACGCTTTCTAACGTTTTAGACGTCTAGTTTATTCCATTCATTACACCAACATCTGTTCATTCATTCATCTGTTCATTTTATTTATTCATTTATTTATTTTATTTAAATGTATTTTATTTTATTTATTTATATATTTTATTTATTTATTTATTTAAAAAAAAAATGTTTATTTAATATATGTCGACACTTTTAATGTTTATTTAAATTTGTTCTTAGGTCATTAAATATTTATTAGCAGGTAAATTCTCCAATTTCCAGTAAGAATAACTTTAATTTACTGTCTACATCCACAATAATGTACTGCCTTAAACACACACACACACACACACACACACACACACACACACACACACACACACACACACACATTAATTTTAGATATGTACCTGTCAATCAATTGCATGTCATGTGTGCCTCCTGTACAGCAGTGTGTGTGTGTGTGTGTGTGTGTGTGTGTGTGTGTGTGTGTGTGTGTGTTGTTTGTACACACAAGTTATTATAATCATAATTTCATCATAATCAGGTCATATATATTTTAAATTAAAAACAATACATTATATAGAGACTGCAATGTCCTGTAACATAACACACACACACACACACACACACACACACACACACACACACACACACACACACACACTGATACATACAGATATATAATTCTATATAAATATACTGTATAAATGTATAAATCTACACACACTTCCTACACATCCATCGTTCCTGTCCTTCACTTCCTCCCGAAGCGGAACCCGAATCCTCCTTTCTGTCTGTTGAAGGCCTGCAGACCCCCAGCGATGGAGCTCAGCACTTCATTCCGTTGCGTATCACCGTCTTCCATATCGTCCTCCCGTTCCTCATATTTTCTCTTGTACTCCGCTGTAGATCTCCGTCCCTTCTCCATCATCTCCATCCTCTCCACTGGCTCCATCCAGGCCTCCATCAGCGCAGCTTCATAACCAGGGATGACGGGATGCAGAGGGAAGGTCAGGCCTCCTTCAGGACAGAGGAGCAGTAATGACATGAGCAAGGACGAGCAGATGTGGAACAGCTGGAGTTTCATCTGCATGGAGGACAGAAAGAAGAAGAATTAGGCTCATACGCTACAAGAAAACCTTCAGCAAGAAACCAAGAGGAGATGAAAACCTTCTAGCTGAAGATTCTGTGGGTCTGTTTCCATTCACACTCCTTCTGCTTAAATATGTTTAAATCCTTTCATCACATCCAGCGAGGAGCAGCTGCTATTGGTTACAACCTCCGTGACGCACACATCTCAGCCCTGAGGTCCATCAACATTCCTCAGACCTGGAAACGCTGAAGATTAAGTGGCGCATCATGAAGTGACCAATTACTCTGAACTGTGACAATCTGTTCGTTAAGAACACACACACACACACACACACACACACACACACACACACACACACACAAACACAAACACAATGGTTGTGATACACTGGTTCACCTCACCAGGAGGTCAGAGAAACACCTAGAAAAATGTGTGTGTGAATGTGATGTATTGTTATCACAGCACGCTTGAGACTCCTGTTGTGTTGTGTCGTGTCGTGTTGTGTTGTGTTGTGTCGTGTTGTGTTGTGTTGTGTCGTGTGGTGTTGTGTTGTGTGGTGTGGTGTTGTGTTGTGTCGTGTCGTGTTGTGTGGTGTTGTGTTGTGTGGTGTTGTGTTGTGTTGTGTTGTGTCGTGTTGTGTGGTGTTGTGTTGTGTGGTGTTGTGTTGTGTTGTGTCGTGTCGTGTTGTGTGGTGTTGTGGTGTTGTGTTGTGTTGTGTTGTGTTGGTGTTGTGTTGTGTGGTGTTGTGTTGTGTGGTGTTGTGTTGTGTTGTGTTGTGTCGTCGTGTCATGTCGTGTGGTGTTGTGTTGTGTGTTGTGTTGTGTTGTGTTGTGTCGTGTTGTGTTGTGTGTTGTGTTGTGGTGTTGTGTTGTGTTGTGTTGTGTCGTGTCGTGGTGGTGTTGTGTTGTGTGGTGTTGTGTTGTGTTGTGTTGTGTCGTGTTGTGTTGTGTTGTGTGGTGTTGTGTTGTGTTGTGTTGTGTCGTGTCGTTGTGTTGTGTTATGTTGTGTTGTGTTATGTTGTGTTGTATTGTAATGATGTCACTCATGATGTAAGACCGTTGATTTTACTCTTTTGTCAAACCTGAGAAGTTTTCAGATTCACTCCTGTTTTGTCTGGAAGGTTTATTAGTTTACAGAAGACCCACAGAGCTTCATCTTCTGTGATGCCTCATGCAGACTTCTGTGATGTTTAAGTTTCACATGTTGTCTTCAAGAAGATGCGAGATCAAACAGAGGCGAGAAGAAAGTGACCAGTAAATGCTGAGGTGTAAATATGTGGACACACATACAGTAAATATTATACACCTGTCAGTGTGAATAGTGGATTGTGATTGGCTGGAAGGAGTTCAGGTGTGAATAGTGGATTGTGATTGGCTGGAAGGAGTTCAGGTGTGAATAGTGGATTGTGATTGGCTGGAAGGAGTTCAGGTGTGAATAGTGGATTGTGATTGGCTGGAAGGAGTTGAGGTGTGAATAGTGGATTGTGATTGGCTGGAAGGAGTTGAGGTGTGAATAGTGGATTGTGATTGGCTGGAAGGAGTTTAGGTGTGAATAGTGGATTATGATTGGCTGGAAGGAGTTTAGGTGTGAATAGTGGATTGTGATTGGCTGGAAGGAGTTCAGGTGTGAATAGTGGATTGTGATTGGCTGGAAGGAGTTCAGGTGAATAGTGGATTGTGATTGGCTGGAAGGAGTTCAGGTGTGAATAGTGGATTGTGATTGGCTGGAAGGAGTTCAGGTGTGAATAGTGGATTGTGATTGGCTGGAAGGAGTTCAGGTGTGAATAGTGGATTGTGATTGGCTGGAAGGAGTTCAGGTGTGAATAGTGGATTGTGATTGGCTGGAAGGAGTTCAGGTGTGAATAGTGGATTGTGATTGGCTGGAAGGAGTTCAGGTGTGAGTTCAGAGTGTTGGTAGTTTGTGTTTGTTAGTTGAATCTAAATGAATGTGCTGCTAATAAACACCTGTAACCATAGTAACATCCAGTTACATCCAAAGTGAAACAGCTACTGTACTTGTTTCTGATGACCTCACTGAGCTCCATGGAGGAGTTTAGCGTGTGGTGAAACTTCTATGGTGATTACATGGATTTTCATAAAGAGGCACAAAATTAATTTGACAAATTAGAGAAGAAAACAAGAAATAGAAATGGAAAGATAAACAGCACCAGGACTCCAACAGAGACATGACGTCGGAGCAGAAGAAGTGTAGATGTAACAAGTCAAATATAAATAATTTTGTTCCAGTCAGTTTCACTCTGCAAATATCAATAACAGCTTGAACTTCTCAATACTGGAAGTGACCATGGTGGAAGGTGATATCTACAGCTAGGTATGAGATCTTACACCATTCCATTGCTCTCTGCTTTACCTCAGGATGTTCTTCACCTCCACACGGAATAAACCTCGTGCTGCAGTTATAAATCTGAATCACCACCGGCTCGACTGAATAAAACTCATGAGGTCATTATATTTTATTATCATGTACTCTGCACTCTAACGCTCTTCATCTGCGTTCTCTTTCAGACCGGTGAGAAACGCTTCCTGGTGTGTTCTTAGCAATCAGCCAACAACTTTTTTACAGATGTGTAAACTATCAGTCACCTCTGGAATCACCTCTGGAACTGTTGCACTGAGACATTAGAGGCATAAAACAATGAGGTCAAAGTCGTGTGATAAAGTAAGAGATAAAGCAGCACTTAACAATCAAGATCATACTTTAACCCTACACATGCTAACACACGCTAATTCTTCAGGCTCACATGGACCTTATGGACCTTAGTGTTGGTCCTCAGAAGGTAAAACCTCCTGCTGGTGACACTGTGACTGCAACTAATGTGACTGGATGTTTATTAGTACAAAACCAGCTCCATGAAGATCTGTTTTCCATGGGTTGGAGTTAATGATCTCCTGCTAAAGAGCTCTAACCCTATTGAACACCTTTGGGATGAATGTGAACTCTGACTGCACCCCAGGAACCTCCTTACCTTCTCACCTACATCAGCCCCTGACTTTACTAACACACATGTAGCTGAATGAATCTCCACAAACATCTAGTGGAACATCCTACCAGAAGAGTGGAGAGATTTATGAGAGCAAATTGAGACTAAGTGTGGAATGAGATGTTCAAAAAGCACATGCTTATTCCCAGATGTCCACAAACGTTTTCCATTACATTTGTCTCTCTTTCTGTCTGTGTCTCCATCTATCTTCTCAATAATTCCCAATGTTTGTGGACACCTGACGATATGATCGGTTTCTTTTTATACATCTCATTCCAAATTTTGTCTCCATTGGCTCTTATAATAAGCTCCACTCTTCTGGGAAGATGTTCCACTAGATTTGTGTGGAGATGAAGTCAAGTTGAGGAGGTTCCTGGGGTGCAGTCAGTGTTCACATTCATTCATGTTCAATAGGTTTCGAGCTCTATAGCAGGAGAACTTCCACATCTTCAAACCCACGGAAAGCAGATCTTCATGGAGTTCACGTCATGATGAAACAGGTTTGGGTCTCCTAGTGCAAGTGAAGGGAAAATTTCATGCTACAACATTGAGAGACAGTTTGGGGGAAGAAGCACATCTGGGTGGAAGAGTCAGGGTTTATTTATTTCAGTGTCTATCAGCGATCATGCTGTGAGTCAGAGTGTGTAATCCTCAGAAACATGTCAGCTTTTTTCTGTAGAAGAGAAAACGTACGATCTGAAAAAGAGAAACTATTCACGTCACACTCCAGTGCAGCTCTGAGAATGTGTCTGATCTTGTCTGAGCATGAGGTCTGCTGCTGGATTTTATCTCCAGGGAGATTATTTGTTCATGACTCAGACTCTGCTGACACCTGAAGTCGCTAGTTTTTAGTTTCAGACCATTTTGATGTTGTCCTGAAGTTTTCAGAACTTTCTAACAGAAGTTATGAGGAGAAAATGTCGCTGTCGCTTCGGTCGGTTGGTCGCGAGTCAACGTCCGTTTGAACGCCAGACTTTTATCTTTTCATCAGAGCAAAGAAGCGAAAGCTTTCAGAGAGAAGAAACTCGAGCGAATCCATGCTGGTGATCAGGAGGTCTGGAGGACCAGGAGAGGGTGCTGTAGTGACCGGCGTCATGGGTTTGGCTCTGAAATGTAAGAGGAGGAAAAGAATAAAGAGTTTCTCATAAATAATAACAGAACTTTAATGGAGGACAGTGAGTGTTAAAGTTTCCTATTGGAGGGAGGAATGGAAGTGTTTGGAAACCAGTTGAGGCTGGTGTAGGTGATGTGCAGTAGATATGTTCCTCAGAATCACATTCTATTTCTCAGCAATCTGTCTGTCTTTATACCAGACTTATGCAGGGGCGTGGCTTAGTGATTCCACAGAGTATACAGAATGGAATGATAAACATGAGCTCTGAAGAAGTGTCACTGACTTTTTATCCATTTATAGTTACATTGCATTTCCTCTACATTCCAACTATCTGAAGCATCTTTCAGGTGACTTTGTGCTATAAAAGTTCAATATAAATACACAGTCCACATGTAGTCTCCATGTGCTGTTATAATGAGCTCCACTCTTCTGGGAAGATGTTCCACCTGATTTTGTGGAGATTCATTCAGCTACAATTGTGTTAGTAAAGTCAGGTAGTGATGTAGGTGAGAAGGTGAGAAGGTTCCTGGGGTGCAGTCAGCATTCAAATTACAGACCAATTTCAAATCTCCCATTTATGTCTAAGATTTTAGAAAAGATTGTCGCTGCACAGTTATGTTCCTACCTGCAAGAGAACAATATCTTTGAAGAATTTCAGTCAGGTTTTAGGCCCCATCATAGCACAGAAACTGCTCTAGTTAAAATAACTAATGACCTGTTTTTAGCTTCAGACCAAGGCTTCATCTCGCTGTTGGTTTTACTAGATCTTAGTGCTGCATTCGACACTATAGACCATGATCTCCTCCTAGATCGCTTACAAAATTACATCGGCATTCAGGGACAGGCATTAAGCTGGTTTAAATCCTACCTGTCCGATCGTTACCATTTCGTAGATTTGAATGGAGAGCTATCCAGGCTAATGCAAGTAAATTATGGCGTGCCGCAAGGTTCAGTTCTAGGACCCCTGCTCTTCACAATATACATGCTTCCGTTAGGAAATATTATTAGAAGGCATGGAATTAGCTTCCATTGTTATGCTGATGATACTCAGCTATATATTTCATCTAAACCAGGCGATACAGCTCAATTAACCCGGATGACTGAGTGTGTTAAGGAACTAAGAGATTGGATGACCCATAACTTTCTACTTTTAAATTCTGATAAGACTGAGATTTTGCTCATCGCCCAAAACTGGTATACAGACGCTCCAGCATCTCAACCTGCATTTAGACGGATGTTCTGTAACCACTAGTTCAACGGTAAAAGACCTGGGTGTTATTTTAGACAGCGACTTGTCTTTCAAAAATCACATCAATCAGGTTACAAAACAGCCTTCTTTCACCTTAGAAATATTTCTAAGCTAAGAAATATGTTGTCTATATCCGATGCAGAGAAGCTCGTCCATGCGTTTATGACCTCCAGAATAGACTACTGTAATGCGTTACTAGGTGGATGTCCTGCTTCATTAATAAACAAGCTTCAGTTAGTCCAGAATGCAGCAGCCAGAGTTCTTACAAGGTCAAAAAAATATGATCACATAACCCCGATCTTATCGTCCCTACATTGGCTTCCTGTTAAGTTTCGAATAGACTACAAACTATTACTTCTCACTTATAAAGCACTAAATGGTTTGGCTCCGTGTATCTATCCAGTCTTTTAACACGCTACAATCCGCCACGCTCCTGAGATCTCAAAACTCTGGGCTTCTAGTAGTTCATAGAATAGCAAAGTCCACTAAAGGTGGTAGAGCATTTTCACATTTAGCTCCTAAACTCTGGAATAGTCTTCCTGACGTTGTTCGGGGCTCAGACACACTCTCCCAGTTTAAGTGTAGATTAAAACGTATCTTTTAGCAAAGCCTACACATAACACACATCACATCATAACCTTGTGCTCCAGAACATCTGATCACATGCACATTATCAACTTGTGCTGTTAATATCATGAACAGCAGCTACGCTAATTCCTCTCCACTGCTTCTCTTTCTCTCCCCATCCCGAGGCATCCTGAGGTTGCTCCAGCTCCAGTCACCTCCCACCTCGTGATGATTACGGACCTTTAAAGAAGTAGATGCCGAACTCACAAACATCCCGAACCATCTAGAGACGTACCAGTGCCATTTGGATCCTGCTACATGTGTGGAGTTTTGACATTGGACCTCCTGGAGTGTTTAAAGGCTCTGGCATGGAGAAGCTGATGCTGGATCTGTGGTGATCACAAATGCTGAGCTTATAAAACTCGGAGCTACTAACCATATAGACTGTTTAAGACTGCAGAAAGAACATTACTTATAATCTTATACTCCAGTAATCATGTTAGTTCTCACTCTCCAGTGTTCTGTATTGTTGAAAGATTTATGATCAAACTCTTGATGTCACCCAGATGAGGATGGGTTCCCCTTTTGAGTCTGGTTCCTCTCAAGGTTTCTTCATCTTAACATCTAAGGGAGTTTTTCCTTGCCACAGTCGCCACGGCTTGCTCATCAGGGACAAATGCACACCATTCACCATCACTGTTGATTTGTGTAAAGCTGCTTTGAGTCAATGTCTGTTGTGAAAAGCGCTATACAAATAAACTTGACTTGACTTGACTTGACATTCTCAAAGGTGTTCAATAGTGTTAAAGCTCTATAGCAGGAGATCTTCCACATCATCCAACACATGGAAAGCAGATCTTTATTGAGCTGGCTTTGTGCACAGGAGCATCGTCATGATGGAGCAGGTTTGAGTTCAAGGCGTCGTTTAAAACTGTGTGTCTTTGACTTTGTGGGAAAAGTTTGCAGAAGAACCACATGTGGTTGGAGAAGTCAGGTGTCCCAATACTTTTGGGGACAGTGTTTAGTGAATTCAGTCTTCAATTATATCACAGCAAGACGTTACACTCTGTGGTGAAAAGACACAAGTGTGTGTGTGTGTGTGTGTGTGTGTGTGTGTGTGTGTGTGTGTGTGTGTTTACAAGATAAACACATTCGTCTTAACTTACAGAAAATCAGGCCTCATCCGCATTCTTACTAACTAGTAGAGTTGGATTCCATTAACATTTCTGCTTGTGTGTGTGTGTGTGTGTGTGTGTGTTTGTTTTACACCTGGTCCACCCACTTGTACACTTTTAACATTCTCTATTAAATGTTTAATAAAAACCATACAGATAAAAATAACACGGTTTTATACAGAGGTGATTATACTGCCCCCTGTCGGCAAAAGTCAAAAGTATTGTGACACCAGTTCTCCAGTCAGGTAAACACACACACACACACACACACACACACACACACACACACACACACACACAAAATTGTATAGGACCAAAAAACCTGTTTCAGCTTCATGAAGATCTGCTTTCCATGGGTTGGAAGTGTGTGGAAGATCTCCTGCTGTAGAGCTTCAACACTATTGAACACCTTTGAGATGAATGTGAACACTGACTTTACGAACACACATGTAGCTGAATAAAGCTGCACAACATCTTCCCAGAAGAGTGGAGCTCATTAGAACAGTAAATGAAGACTAAATGTGGAATGAGATGTTTGGATGTTGATACAGAAGCAGATTTTGGGCCCTGTAGTGTAGATTAGTATAAGGATGGAGGTTAAAGCTATAAGAGCAGTCGTGTGTGTGTGTGCTCATACCGGTCTCTGAGACCCGACAGGAGGTTATGACAGGAGGTTTACATCTGTTTATTAGTTTAAATGTGTGTTTACCTGCTTTATCACTTAATAACATCAGAAGCTCATTGGCTGCCACGATGGTTCATCTGGTCACATGACTTAAGGGGGAAAAATCCCAAATAGCATTTAAACATCTAAAATCCCTGATATATAAAACCCTGGAATCCTGGATGGTGCTGATTCAGCAGTTTTTTGTTAGAGAATGTTATAATTTGGATGAAGTTTTGTGTAAGAACACGTCCATGGACTGACGTGTGGAACAGGATGAGAGCTTTGTATCTGTGAGAGATGTGTGAGAGAAATCTATAATGTAGGAGAGAACAGGACGTGGACATGATGTAACTGTAAACGGATAAAAAAAAAATAACAAGGAAACTCCACGTGCTCACAAACCTTTTATTGTAAAGTAGAAACGTCTTTATGTACAAATTAAAATACAAGAAAATGAATTATCATTACACTCTCTCTCTCTCACACACACACACACACACACACACACACACACACACACACACACACACAATTAACTCACACACACTGAACACACACACAATGAACACACACACAATGAACACACACACAATGAACACACACACACTGACACATAATTAACTCACACTGAACACACACACACACACACACACACACAATTAACTCACACTGAACACACACACACACTGAACACACTGAACACACTGAACACACTGAACACACACTGAACACACACTGAACACATAATTAACTCACACTGAACACACACACATAATTAACTCACACTGAACACACACACACACACAATTAACTCACACTGAACACACACACACACACATTAACTCACACTGAACACACACACACACACACACACAATTAACTCACTCTGAACACACACTCTGAACACACACTCTGAACACACACTCTGAACACACTCTGAACACACACTCTGAACACACACTCAATTCTCACACACACACACACACACACACACACACTCATAATTAACTCACTCTAACTCTGAACACACTCTCTCTCTCTCTCTCTGAACTTTACTTAAACAGAGGAGAAACAGGAAGTAGATCAGGTCACAGGTCACAGGTCACATGTTATCCACTCCTCTGATTCGTCGAGCCAGCTGGATGTCTTTGGGGTACAGAGTCACACGCTTAGCGTGAATCGCACACAGGTTAGCATCAGTGAAGAGACGGACCAGGAACGCCTCGGCAGCCTGACAGACACACACACACACACACACACACACACACACACACACACACACTTTAGATGTGTGTGATCTTACACCAGTTCTCTGTGCTATATATAAATTAAGAGCACAACAAACGTGAATTTATAGACTGTGTGTGTGTGTGTGTGTGTGTGTGTGTGTACACAGCACCTCCTGCAGGGCTAAAAGAGCATAGGCCTGCCACATCATGTTCTCTCTGCTGAAGACCTGACACACCTCCCTCACCTGCAGAGAGAGAGAGAGAGAGAGAGAGAGAGAGAGAGAGAGAGAGAGAGAGAGAGAGAGAGAGAGAGAGAGAGAGGGGGTTTGAAAGAGATGATTGGGTGAATGTAAGTCACATGACCCACAATCCAGTCATATTCAGCACAATTACTGTAAAACCTCAATATAAGTTATATATATTATGTATTTTATATAAATATAATTAAAGCTGTTGAAACACGTTCAGTCATTAAAATTGAATTTTTCTCTGTTTATGTATCTATGATGAGGTCAGCGGGTCCCTCAGCAGTGGTGTGTGGAGTAAAGCAGTGAGATGAAGCAGAAGCTTTTCCACGTCGTGACACAGGAGATTTAATAACTAAATACATCAGTGATCTTCATTAACAAATAGTCTCCTATAAACTTCTACACTTTTTACACACAATATTCTATTGATTTTTGATGTAATGTGTCACAGTCATGTGAAAAAATTAAGACACCCCCGTTAAATATTCAGATCTTCACTAAAGACACCTCCACCCCCATGTTTCACAGTTGGAATGAGGATCTTTTAACCGAATGCTGTATTTGGTTTACGCCAAACACTCTCTGGTGAACTTCAGTCTGGCCTTCATGTTTTCCTCAGAAAGATGGGTTTCCTCCCTGCACACGTCCCATGAATGTTATACGCATGTAGATTCTTTCACATCAGCAGTAGCAGAAGCCTGCTGGAGATCCCGTGATGTTTCAGGGTTTTTGGTGACTCTCAGGTTCCTTGGAGGTCCAGACCAGTGTGTGGCAGTGGTTTTAAATGTCCTACTTGTAGACTATTTTCTAGACAGTGGAGTTGCTGATTTTAAATTCTTTTGGGATCTTTTTAAATCCCTCACCAGACCCCTACGCTGCTACAATCCTCTTTCTGAAGGCCTCAGGAAGCTCGTTCAATCCTGTTCATTTCACAGAACGCTTTAAAAAGTCTTTCCTCCAGTTTTAATTCTTTACTAATTTCACTTTATTTTCTCAGTAATGTTACAATTTATATTAAATATCCACATGTCCAAATATGTTAAAACACACAGGCTTTCATAGTGTTCACATTTTATCACATGACTGTAACACACACACACACACACACACACACACACACACACACACACACACACACACACACACACACACACACACACACACACACACACACACACACACACACACACTAAATTTCTTACGCCTCATTATTACCATATTTCTATATTTCTAAAGTAATAAAAGTGAAATATCTGCACCATACTGAACTGCAGAGCATCAGATTCCTACTGAATGGTGTTGTTTTGAATCAGATGGAAATCAGATGCACTGCATCGTAACAGGGAGAATCGTATCGTATCGTATCGGTAGCTGCTTCATGTGTATCTTTAATGGATCGTATCGTTGTTAATGAGTTGAGATGTGAATCGCATCAGCCTCAGTTATGGAGATGCACATCCTGTGTGTGTGTGTGTGTGTGTGTGTGTGTACCAGGCGTGAAAACGGTAATTTGCGCAGAAGCAGGTCTGTGGACTTCTGATACTTTCGGATCTCCATCAGAGCTCTCGTACCAGGCCTGAACCTCCTCCTCTTCCTCGGAGACGCCTCTAAAACACACACACACACACACACACACACACACACACACACACACACACACACACACACACACACTTCAGCAACTCGTTCTCACACTCACACACACACACACACACACACACACACACACACACACACACACCTCGCTCTCTCTCTCTCTCTCTCTCTCACACACACACACACTTCAGCAACTCGCTCTCTCTCTCACACACACTTCAGCAACTCGTTCTCTCACACACACACACACACACACACAAGCAACTCGTTCTCACACACACACACACATCTCTCTCTCTCTCTCACACACACACACACACACAAGCAACTCGTTCTCACACACACACACATCTCTCTCTCTCTCACACACACACACACACACACACACACACACACACACACACACACTTCAGCAACTCGCTCACACACACACACACTCTCTCTCTCTCTCACACACACACACACACACACACACACACACACACACACACACTTCAGCAACTCGCTCTCACACACACACACACACACCTGAAGGTCCACTGTCTTTGCGTGTGCGTGCAGGAGTCCTGCGTTTTGGGGACACCTGCTTCCGCCTGTGAGAGGACGTGTCACGCCGCATGATGTTTACACTCCACACGCCAGGAACGACACACTGATACTCTAGGGGACACACACACACACACACACACACACACACACACACACACACACACACTCTAAAACCCACTGTGCAACACTAAAACACTCCTAACAGTGGAACACCTGAGTCCTACACTGCTCTTCAGCAGGTGTTCTCTGATTGGTTAAAGCTCTGAGTTACTGATCAGAAGGTCGGGGGTTCCAGCTGCCGCTCTGGGGCCCTTGAGAAAGGCCCTTAACCATCTATACCAGAGCAGACCCTGTGATTTAGTTTATAAACAGAGAATACAGAAAAGTTCCAGAGCCTCCAAAACTATTGGAACGAGAAAATGGAGTTTTTGCTGCAGACTGAAGACTTTAAACCAGCAGAAGCATCAGAACACGTGACTGAGATGTTCCATGATGCCCAGGTGAATCAAATCACTGAAATAATTCATCACTGCTGAAATCACTTCAGTTTCACCTGTGAAGAGCTGCATGATGTTCAGAAGAATAAACCACCATGGAGACAAATGAGCTGTTCAAGGGACAAAAGGTGAACCAATCAGGTGAACCTTTTCACACCGAGCTGCAAATCCTGGGCCCCTGAACGAGGCCCTTAACACCATAACTGCTCAGTCATATGAATGAGATCAGTTTTACACTCTCAGCATCAGAACACTTCATTTCTCCAAACGTTCAGCTGAAATACTTCTGTGTCTAAAACTCTCCAAAGATCTTCTTCACTAGATGGAGATGTTCTTCTTCGTCTCAGAGCAGTTCAGTAGGATTGAGGTGCGGTGACTGGACAGGTCATGATTGAAATCACTCCAGACGTCTGTCTGATCTCTAAATAACACGTACAGAACTCGGACGTCTTCGACTCATCGTCTTGTTGTACGGTGAAGTTCAGCTCCAATGAGCCGCAGTCCAGACGGAACTGCATGGTGATGAAGTGTGGAATAGGAGTCATGTTGGTTCTGGATTCATTTCACTTTCCAGAACCTTCTCTGCTCCAAAACAACCCCAAACCATTAAACCTCCAACTCCATGTGAGTGTGAGGGAGTCTGATCACATCTTCTCTCCTGTTCTCCTTCTCATACAAGATCTTCTGTCCTTCTGAAACTCATACCCACAGAACTTTCCTCCACTCGTTCACTGTCTGATTCTTATTACACAGAAATAAAAGGAACATGCACAAGTCTAAAAAACCCACAAGTTTCCACACTTTTCACAGCCACTGTGCTTCTGCTCACATAAAGATCAGAAGATCTACCACAGAAATGATGTTGAACACATCTGGATAGAAATACTGTGTAATAAAATGCACCATTTGCTCTAAAACATTATTACTTTGAAATATTAAAAATCTATAATAAAAAGTAATAAAAGATAAAATCCAGACAGACAACACACTCTTCATACAGATGTTCTAACATCTGCTCAGGAACAGTACATAAATAACATCAAATACAATTCTATATAAATAATAAAAATAAAAGTTAAAGAGTATTTATGGTGTTATGGTGATTTAATAAACTCTGTGTACAGATGTTATGGTATAAAAGAGTTTTATAGAAAGTCTCGGGTTTATTTCTCCTGATCTCCTCTAGATAGATAGATAGATAGATAGATAGAGAGATAGATAGAGAGAGAGATATGTAGATATTGAGAGGAAATGAAGCTCCTCACCTGATAAAGCTGCTGCAGGTATACCCGCGGTCCTGCTCCAGATCTCAGCACTGCTTTACCCGCACCGTGTTCTCCGGATCTCAGCACTGCTTTACCCGCACCGTGTTCTCCGGATCTCAGCACTGCTTTACCCGCACCGTGTTCTCCGGATCTCAGCACTGCTTTACCCGCACCGTGTTCTCCGGATCTCAGCACTGCTTTACCCGCACTGTGTTCTCCGGATCTCAGCACTGCTTTACCCGCACTGTGTTCTCCGGTTCTCCACACCGTGTTCTCCGGATCTCAGCACTGCTTTACCCGCACTGTGTTCCGGGGAATTTAAACAATGCCGCTGCAGCGCCGGAACTCCACACCGGCCAATCAAAGGACGCGCTTCCCCGTGACGTCACTACAATGACCGTTACTACGGAGAACGCAAGGAGACCAAAAGGTCCTCGTGTTTGTTTTTGTTTTAGTTGTGAAACGGCGCTGGATTTTAAATCACGTGACGCTCCGAATTCTGACATGCGTGATGGAGAGAGGAGAAAACAACAAGAAGGAAAGAAAGAAAGAATGAAATTCAGAAAAATGGAGATTCAGAGATTCTGAAATTGAGAAAAAATGCGAAAATTCAGAAAGAAAGAAATAGAAAATTGAAAATTCAGAAAGAAAGAAAGAAATAGAAAATTCAGAAAGAAAGAAAGAAATAGAAAATTCAGAAAGAAAGAAATAGAAAATTGAAAATTCAGAAAGAAATAGAAAATTCAGAAGCACTGAGATCTTGGAGAGAGTTTCAGGAGACTTGGTATTTTAGCTGAATGTGTGGAGAAATGAAGAGTCTGGATGATGAAAGTGTGAACAGATGTTCTTCATGCTGAGGAGGATTTTACACTGATTATAAAGTGGAACATCTGGATATCTATAGATTTGTTTGTTTAAAGGAGATCAGAGCGTTACATTACTGAACATGTGGAGAAACAGAAGGAACGTGTCTTTGGTCTCATAAAACCATTAAACTCTCAGTGCTTTTAAACCTTTCACACTATTTTTGGCTTTGCTTTGTGCATTGTCTCTATTTCACTGTAGGTTTATCTGATTCTCATGAAGTCTGATCTGATCTGATCTGATCTGATCTGCACTGAGAGCAGGATACTGCACTTTATTACAGCCCATAATAACACTGTATATGGTCATTTAAGGGCATTGCGTTATGTAAATGAGTGCACAAGCATGAGCTCTCGAGTCTGGAAGCTGTAGATGAACCAAAATTCATATTCATTCTGTATAATATCACACTAACTGATGGAGGAAATGATACACACACACACACACACACACACACACACACACACACACACACACACACACACACACAGACACAGACACACACACTCAGACTGTTTCCACGTCATGTTTAATGCAGAGATTTTATCTCCTCATCTGTAAATCTGTAAAAAAAAACAAAAATAAGCCCCAGGTGGGTGGAGCTTCACTGGCTGTCCATCATGTGAACAGATTCCTCCACGACGTCCAGGTTGAGAGGTGTGATGGTCTTGGTCAGCACTGGAGTCGTCCCCTGCTTGTACCTGTACTGACCTTCCCTGGAGTAAAGAGAGAGAGAGAGGAACAGTGAGTGAGGAAGGAACATCACATCTACTCATACTGGGGTTTCATCAGCATCTGAGAGGATCTCATGTGGAACACGAATCACGCAATGGTGATGTGATGAAGCATGGAGATACCATTTTCCTATAACGGCACGTCCCGGAGTGTTTTATTCCTGTACCTAGATCTGTTCATAATCCAATCTAATTTCACTAATTTACATTTGACCACAATCCTATGTGTGTTTTTTAAAGTCTGCTCATGACTTCGCCCTGTCTTATCACTGACTTTTAATGTCTGATCATGACTCCGCCCCGTCTCATCACTGATTTTTAACGTCTGATCATGACTCCGCCCCGTCTTATCACTCACACTTAACGTCACCTTTCATGACTCTGTCCTGTTTACCTTAACGCTACATTTCCAAAGCGCTGACCATTAATGTGAAATTTAATGTGTGGGCGGAGCATCTTCCATCGACGTCCATGTGAATGAGCTGTTGCTATAGAAACCATAACGTATCAGAGCGAGGGCATTAATAGAAACCTGCCCATCCTCAGAGCTGCTGTTATAAAGAACTAATTACCATAATCACTACAATCAGACAGTGTAGCAGTGTTGAAGGTGTTACCTCTGGCCCTTCTGTACAGGCTGGTCATACCCCCGCAGATAATCAACTCCTTTCTCCGTGATCACACACAGATCGATGTTGCTCCCAGAGCCCAGGTCGCAGAAAATCCCAGCAGCGATGGCGTCACGTACCAGCTGCTTCGCTTCGTCCAGCTGAGAGAGAGAAAGTGAGGGAACTGTAAATGTGTGCATGACCACACAGGAAATCAAAACAAATCCAATGTAACAGTAACGTGATATACCTCCATGTTGGGTTTGTATCGGTCTTCAAACACAGAGATGGCAGCAGCTCCTCCAGAACCTGCAACATATCCATCATGTGATCAGTCCTGATGCAGGTACACAAGTCTTATTTTATAACCAGTGAACATCAGGCTAACTGTCTTCATATTTAACATGCTGAAGATGCAGATTATGGATACTGTAGGAAGATGCTGCAGTTCCTTTTCTTATTTTGGTCATTAATTAGAGTGAATTAAAACTTTAATCAAAAACTAGATAGAGTCAAGAACAAGTCTTAATTGCTTCACCGTGAATGCCTTCTGGAAAGGTGGTAACTTAGTGGATAAGGCGGTCAGCCATGATCATGAGCAAGGTCCTTAACCCCATAGCTGATCAGGCGTAACATTATGACCACCTGCCTAATATTGTGTTGGTCCCCTTTTGCTACCAAAACAGTTGTGACCCTTGGAGCATCAACAGCATGAGCTTGTCATGCTGTTCTCTCCATACATGCCACCCACGACCCTGTCACTGGTTCACCTCTGTTCCTTCCTTGGAGCACTTCTGATATACACTGACTACTGCAGACCAAGAACAGTCCACACAAGCTGCAGTTTTGGAGATGCTCGGACCCAGTCGTCTAGACATCACAATTTGTCTAACTCGCTGAAATTCTTACGCTGGCCCATTTTTCCACTGAATCTCTTTAAGGTCTAGGCTTTAATATAAATGAAACATCCATTTAAAAAAAAGACCATGTTTAGAAGCATGACTGAGATACAATTACATCCCACAGTATCACCTGGTGTTTGGTTTGTTGGTATCTGAGCATCAGAGTGATACCTGACACCAGAACTGGTAGTGATGAATCCCTTACTGAACGGGGTTCTTCATATAGAGAGGTATTGTAGAAGCTAAAATAGACTGTATTTGTCACTAGTGCGCATGCTCAGGACTCATACCCATGGCAGCAAAGGGCAGTTTATCGTAGGAGCCGTGAGGGTAGATGGTGAAGAGCTGGAAGCCGGTAATGTCCACTCCTCCGACGATGAGAGACGACCCGATGTGTCCCTGATACCTGTAGCACAAAAAAAACCTGTCCCTCTTAGACAATGGTGTTCATCTCATTCACTAATCAGACATGAGCAGGTCTCAGCATCATCTCTTACCTGAACAGCAACTGCTTAAGTTGGCGTGTCACCGTGGCGACGAGAGGAGGACGTCCTGTGCTCAGGGAATGCAGCTCGATGTTCGATGACATCATCTGAGTGGTGATATCAGCGTCCGCCGCCACCCCTGCTCCACAACAGCTACCGATCACAGTGAGATTAGAACACAACAGCTACCAATCACAGTGAGATTAGAACATAACAGCTACCGATCACAGTGAGATTAGAACATAACAGCTACCAATCACAGTGAGATTAGAACATAACAGCTACCAATCACAGTGAGATTAGAACATAACAGCTACCAATCACAGTGAGATTAGAACATAACAACTACCAATCACAGTGAGATTAGAACATAACAGCTACCAATCACAGTGAGATTAGAACACAACAGCTACCGATCACAGTGAGATTAGAACATAACAGCTACCGATCACAGTGAGATTAGAACATAACAGCTACCAATCACAGTGAGATTAGAACACAATACTTAGCCAATCACAGTGAGATTAGACCATGATGTTCAGCCAATCACAGTGAGATTAGAACACTAAAACTATCCAATCACTGTGGGATTAGAACACAATGCTTACCCAATAACAGTGAGATTAGAACACTACAGCTAGCAAAACAAAGGAAGATCTAAAAGAGATGGTCGTTGGAGAGACGATAGCACATCGTATCAGAGCTCCATATGAGGAGTAAATTCAGATCCCACAAATCAGATCTCAGATCAGACTTCAGCACACAGTGAAACTCCTGAAGGTCCTACACCAAACACAACTCAACTAAGCCACTCACTATATGTTGGGAGCGATGTAGTGGATCTTCATGCAGTTCTTATCAGCCACAACCATGTCGTCTGTAGAGCGAGTGTCAGCACCGAGGACCACTCCGTCCTGCAAAGACTTCAGTTTAATAATGATAACAGCCTGTAGATCTCTGTGTTGTGTACGGGCAGACCTTCATACAGACCTTGTAAATCATCCCTCCGATGGTGGTGCCAGTCTTCCTAGCTTTTGGAGCGCTATAGCCCTTCTCCGTCAGACTGGCCTCCAACACCGCGTTTCTGACAGCAGGAGAAGGGAAGGTGTGGGGCAGGTACAGTACAATATATCATTAATGTCATCATCAAAGCCATAGATCAGGAAACACCAAAACTGCACCCCTCGAGCTGAATACACTCCTCATGAGCCCCCACATGTGGAACAGCCCTCTGAACAATGCCAGGGACATTTTTAAAATATCATTTTAAATATTTGTTTTATCATATCTGTATTTAATAATAAAGTTTGGCTTTTAAACTAAAACGTCCCTTAGTTATTAATAGAGGTCGAAGCATCAATATTTGATCGCTGGAACTTTCGGCAAAAATCCATACAGATAGTTTTTCCAGCTTCTGGTCATTATGAGCGCGACCTCTAGAGGCAAATCACTGACACCAAGTGCTGTTTTCTTTTCACGTGAGACTTCACGCTGCACGGAGAGCGCTATATTATATTTATAATTCATAACTTGTTAGAAATGAGTTTATTTGAGGAACAGCGCATGTAGGACATGGGGTATATCAGTAAAAGAATGCTGAGGATGGAGCTACCAGGAAGAAGGAAAAGAGGAAGAACAAGGAGAAGGTTTATAGATGTTTTCAGGGAAGACATGCAGGTAGTTGGGGTGAAAGAGGCAGATGTAGAGGACAGGGGGTATGGAGACGGATGATCCGCTGTGGCGCCCCCTAATGGGAGAAGCCAAAAGAAGAAAAACTATTAATTATATAATTATATTTATTAATGAATACAGTAGAACCCTATAGTACGAGCAAACGGAGATACGAGCGAGCTTGCTCGCAAAATTTTACCCTGTTTCACGAGTAAATTTCGAAGGCACGAGCAAACCCACGCTGCCGGTTCCCTGTTTTCGGCGGAGGGAAGCATCAGTCACTTAGTTGATGACGTATTACTCGGTCGCTATCATTGTTCAGTGCAGCAAAAACATAACTTTTTTTAGTTTTATATTTTTATTTCACTAGAAATCTTGAAAAATGTCTTCCAAGAAAATCAGTGATGGTGCTGTGAAAACGAAAGTAAATAGAATTACCATGGAAACCGATGGTCTCACACTCGCAATCAACCACTACCACATGAGTAAGTGTTAAATTATGTTTACATTACGGTAATTTGCGGTGTATTTGTTTGTTAAAATAGGCTACAAATACTTTTTAAGTGCAGAAATAAGAGATCGAATGAGATCTCAGAACGGATTAACTCACTTTTACATTATGGGGAAAATCAGTTCGAACATACGAGCAAATGGACACACGAGCAATTTTCAAGAATGAATTCTGCTCGTCCAACAGAGTTTTACTGTATATTCAAATTTATTTCCTTTAGCACATTTTCATGATTTAGTATTTACATTTTTTTGTAATAAAGTTCACCTCTATCGGAATCGGTAAAATCCACTATCGCTCAACCTCTGGTTATTAACGTAGCGTATTTGTTAAAGTCGCCAACCAGCCACATGCATAAGTAAATGTTTTAATTTTAATAAAATTGAATATGAAAAAGTCATTATGGTAGAAATAATGTTTTTTAAATAGACGATATCATCATTTCTTTAATCATATATTCATTAAAGAAAAGAAAACAGAAAATAGTTTGGGGGTTTGCCATCGAGCATAGAAACATCTCCGGATCTAAAATGGATCCTATTGGAATGGCTTGCAATCTAAGGTGAGAGATTTCTAGAGTTTTCTAACATCATTTCTGCAGATCTGATGTTTACTGAGCCCAAAGGAGCTTGGTGATGCTGGGATTTGAACTTACAACCTTCTGATCAGCATTTAAACCACTGAGCGACCCCTTACCCATTTCCATTTATGGTATTTGGCAGACGTCCTTATCCAGAGCCACTTACATTCATCTCATTCATACTCATGGAAGCTTGGTGGTGGTGAGATTTGAACTTCTATCCAGAGGCCAATGCCTTAACCACTGAGCTACCACTGAGCTATTACTTTATAGTAGAAGTTCTCAGCTCTTGTTCTGTTCATCTCAAGGTCTAGTCACACAAGATGCTTCTAAAAGACCAGTTGGTAAATGGGATTCAGGTGAAGCAGGAAGGAAGTTGTAAATACAGAACATGAGCTTCTCCTGGAGCGGAGAAGGTCCACGGTAACGAGGAGACCAGTGTGTTCCTGATGTTTTAGACTTCTATTCAGCTTCTTTTCAGTTTAAAACCATGTGTATGAAAAGCCAAACACACACACACACACACACACACACACACACTCACCTGCGTGCGTTCTCGAAGCTGAAACCTCCACTCGGCGCCCCAAACTGCGAGCTCGAGCTCAACATCTCTCCACTCTTTCTGTCTCTTGGATGGAGGAGTGTAAAGAGAAGGAATAAAATCCTCTGTAAGCGGAAGTGAAGTGTGGAGGAGATGAAGCTGGGGGATGTGTCAGCTCTTTCTCCTTCAGCTCCAACGCGGTAGTGGAACTTTACTTTCAATTTCGGTTGCCAGAGGGACGTGTCTCATTCCAGCTCTGGGTCACACACTAGTGCACTTCCCCTAGTGTTTAAATCCTAATAACGGAGGAGTAAATATTCAGAATAATAATGAAATGAATAAATAACAGTAATGATTAAAGTTGTGAAGTTGTGTTTATTTCTGAAAACTAAATGAGTTATAATACAGAATTACACACTATTACACACTTATTGTTCATATATATGACATTTCTGTGTGTTGAGGTTACAGGAAGGAGGCGTGGCTTCTGAGTGTTTCAGCTACAGTAAAGTGGGCGTGTTCTTTATCTGCCTAATTCAATAAAGGAGGCGTGGCCTTTGTTTTCGATTATATGGTGTCTGTTTGTTTAAGTTACAGTTTAGGAGGCGTGGTTTCTTTCTTTTCGTTCACAGTGAAGGAGGTGTGGCTTTTGTGTATCAGTTACACGAAACAGGTGTGGCCTCTGCATTTTAGTTATAATGGGGGTGTGGCCTATGTATGTTTTTACTTACAGTAAAGGGGTGTTGCCTTTGTGTGTATTTTTTTATGGTAAAGAGGTGTGGCCTTTGTGTGTGTGTGTGTGTGTGTGTGTGTATGTGTGTGTGTGTGTCTTTTTACAATAAAGGGGTGTGGCCTTTGTGTGGTTTTTTTATAAAGGGGTGTGGCCTGTGTGTTTTCTGTTACACTTAAATGGTGTTATAGTGGGGGAGGGAGGTGTGGCCTTTGTATGTTTTAGTTATAGAACATAGGTCTTTAACTGGGGGTCCACAAAATTGTTATGATGCATAAATCTTTTTAAAATATATGAAAATATATGAAAATATATATTATCAGTGGCTGCTTGACACATTTTGTATCGGGGGTCTCGGCCCATGTTTCTATCCCCCAAATACACACGATTAGTCAGATTTTATATGAATTAGATTTTTTAAAAAGTCATGTTAGAGAGCATTGTATTGCACCTTGATTATTCGTGACCACACACAGGGCTCAGATGTCGAAGATGGAGCATTCAGACCTTCTCTCACACACACACTGTTCTATTACAGCAAGGATCAGAGCAACATAGCTACACACTTCACCTAACATAACCACAAACATTTCAAAAGGAATGAAATAATCATGTGTGCAATTAACTTCGTAATGTGTGTGGTGTTGCCTCACTGTTTCTACCCCACGTGGGTTCTTCAGGAGATCAACACTTGCTTTATTGAACATCAGGAGGTGAAACTCATACATTAACCACAGCAGATTAAACAGTGTGAATTCTGACTGATCAACTTTTCCGCTAAGGAAGTAATTATACTTATTTAGACGCCATTAATTCTTTATCGCTTCTCTCGTGAAGACACGCTCGGTCTCGACCAGATAACAATACTGTCTCTAACAGCTACGTGTTTAATGTTCTGAGTGAAGAATCTTCACCTCTGTGTCTGATTAAAGGGCTCTGGTGATTCCATGTTATCATCTATTTTCAGCTTTTATAAGTATTTTAACTGTTTTGTTTTAACTGAATTTATGTTAGTCATTATTGCTGTTTGGATTAACACGTGCATTTTCATCACAACGTGTCGGTTATTGTTCACCTCCATAAAATGGTTTATAGTGATGGAGGTGTGTCTTCTGTATGTTTTAGTTATAGTGAAAGACAAACACACACACACACACACACACACACACACACACACACACACACACACACACACACACAGAAAGTGGAGGCTTGAGTTTATTTTCAACATTTGTTTTATTCAAATCTGTTCATCACCTGAACACTCAGAGTCATGAGGGACACATCTGGATAGATAAATACAAGCCGAGTACAGACAGATGTGTCTCTCTCTCTCTCTCTCTCTCTCTCTCTCTCTCTCTCACACACACACACACACACACACACACACACACACACACACACACACACACACACAAACACACACACTGGGCCGTGCTGAGAGCTACAGCACATAATATTCATACAAACCACAAATACACAGGCAGGAACCGGTACACAGACCATACACATACTGTACAATATCATATACTGAATACACAACTTCTGAGTGTGTGTGTGTGTGTGTGTGTGTGTGTGTGTGTGTGTGTGTGTGTGAAGCTTTGTTTAAAATGATCAAAATATGGTTACACAATTGTCATGTCAGAAAGTGTCTGTACGTGTGTGTGTGTTTTAATGTGTGTGTGTGTGTGTGTGTGTGTGTGTGTGTGTGTGTGTGTAGCCTGTTGTTTCAATCTTCTCATATTCCTGACTTTAAGGTGTAAAGGAGGCTGGGCGGATTTTCATCTCAGTGAAAGGAATGGAGAATTTCGTCCCTTTCCATGCAGTCCAGATCACACCCTGATAACACACACACACACACACACACACACACACACACACACAAACAAATTATATAAGTATCACCATCCAGCATCTTGATAGTGTGTACTTTTGAATGGTATGTGTACCTGGTGGTTTGTGTGTGTGTGTGTGTGTGTACCTGATGGTTGGTGTGGGTGTGTGTGTATGTGTGCATGTGTGTACCTGATGGTTGTGTGTGTGTGTGTAACTGGTGGTTGGTGTGTGTGTGTGTGACTGGTGGTTGTGTGTGTGTGTGTGTGTGTGTGTGTGTGTGTGTGTGTGTGTGTGTGTGTGTGCACGTGTGTGCGTTAACTGATATTTAGTGTTTGTGTAACTGATGGTTGGTGTGTGTGTGTGTGTGTACCTGATGGTTGGTGTGTGTGTGTACCTGGTGGTTGGTGAGTGTGTGTGTGTGTGTGTGTGTGTGTGTGTGTGTGTGTGTGTGTGTGTGTGTGTGTGTGTGTGTGTGTGTGTGTGTGTGTGTATATCTGGTGGTTGGTGAGTGAGTGTGTGTGTGTGTGTGTGTGTGTGTGTGTGTGTGTGTGTGTATGTGTGTGTGTGTGTTTGTACCTGATGGTTGGTGTATGTGTGTACCTGATGGTTGGTGTGTGTAACTGGTGTTTGGTGTGTGTGTGTGTGTGTGTGTGTGTGTGTGTGTGTGTGTGCATACCTGATGGTTGGTGTGTGTGTCGTACAGGCCGTTGAGGTTAGCCTCGTGGCAGTTCCTGTACCACCATCCCCCTTTGTATGACATGGCGCAGCGTGTGATGAGGGGCTGAGGGTCGCGGTCGAAGGTGGAGAACGGACGCTTATCGTGATACTGCATGGAGTCACCTGTTACACCACAGTGTCAAAGCAACACGTTAACCCGGGAACTACATTCTGTAGCATTAATACTTGATGTGTTCATGAGAGGGTGAACTCCATCCTGAAATTTCTCCTGCACAGAAGACGCTGGAGCAAAATGTCCCAGTATGCAGTGGAACTGTACCACATGCTTAACATCCCTGATGGTGGTGAAGGTCTACGTTTTGATCGCTGGACAGACTAAAGTGCCGCTGCATCACTGGTTTCCTTAGGAATAAAACATGGAATGTGGATTTCTGATCAGAAGGTCATGGGTTTAAATCCCACCACCACCAAGCTGCCACCTCAGAGCCCTTACGCAAGTCCCTTAACCTTCAAATACTCAGCTGTAGAACCGAGATAGCTGTGAGAGACTCTGGATAAGGGCGTGTACCAAATGCTGTAAATCTAAATGATTTCAAATCCCCATCGTGTAGCTGAACAGCACTGTGGGTAATGGAGGAACCCCATAACATTCATGAAGTTCAGGATGGAGTTTACCATTAATAAGATTTTTTTTAAAATGTGTAATTTGAGACAATAAACACAGCCAAGCTTTCGCTGTGTCCCTCACTCACCGGCAGTGCCCGAGTATCCAGAAACATGCACAATGTAGTGTTTCCTCGCGGTGTCCACGGCGAACGAGGCATAGTGTGCGTAGACCGACTCGTTCTGTGTCCTCAGGTCCACTCGCATGTTCATGGGAGTCATCGCTGTGAGGTTGTGGAGAGCGTCATTTCCTGAAGAAAGACAGGGTTAGGACGGGTCCACCAGGGGGCAGCGGAGAGCAGATCTATCCAATATCTCCAGTACAGAAGAGATTTGATGAGGAACTGAAAAAACTTTAATCAGTGTTTAAATGATTGAAATTGCGGTCCATCACAAATAATAACAAGTGTGCGGACAAAATGCTCGCTGCTGATTGGCTGATTAGTCTTTATCTGTCTTTCCTACTCACCGAGCCAGAACTCTCCCTCCAGATCTCCAAAACCCTTCCTGTACTCATGCCAGCTCCTGAAGAACTTAGTTTTCCCATCTTTTCGTCTCTGGAAAACCTGCAAGAGCAACACACACACACACACACACACACACACACACACACACACACACACACACACAATTCCAGGTATTAGATGATTGTGAGGACGTAACATCGTCGCTTTGCTGTATTTTAATTACAGCTTCATGATGCAGATTTATGTTATTAAATTCCAGCAGCATGAGGTCAGAACTTTTACATAAGTGCTTTTAGAGGCTTTTGGATCATGTGACCTGCCCATAGAGATGAAACCATATTTCTATTCAAGTTCTATTTTTTGTTCTTTTTTCCACTATTTCTTGTTAGTCTTTTTGCTTTGTCTTAATTAGTGTTGCATCATTGAGAGCATCCTGAGCAGCTCCATCATAGTGAGTACTGGCAGCTCCAGAGTGTGTGAACTAAAAGCTGTTCAAAGGGGTAGTAAAACTGCCCAACACATAAATAGGACCCAACTTCCTGCTATGGAGCACCTTCACCACAGGAGATGTCTGCTCAGAGTTTAGACCATCATCAGGCACAATGAGATGTTTGTCATTTACCATAACCATCACCCTGCTGAACTTCACACTGCACCATTAGGACACTGATGTCTCATTTATGCTTCACTGCCAGTAACCATTGTGCAGTTCTGGAGTTCTTTTCAGTTCACTCTGTGCAGCTGGAGATGGTTCCACATGTTACTGAGCAACGAAAGAACTTTGAGGATGGATTTGGACTGTAATTAATGTCAACAATCTGCTCACAATAGGCTCAGGACCACAGTTTGCATGAAAAGTTCTGCATGTAAGCATCAACATTAATTGAACTGTAATGAATGGGCATGGAGTGTGATTGTGGAGATTCATTCAGAGAAGTGTTTTGGTAAAGTCCGGTACTGATGCAGGTGAGGACGCCTGGGGTGCAGTTCAATATATTTATATTTATAAGGTGGGCATAGCCTGTGTTGTGATTTGACGCGCCCCCTTCTCTTACCGTCCAACCTCCTTTGTCAGTCTCCATATCACAGTAAACCTTGACAGACCCTCCATCTTTACCTCCAGGGAAAATCTCCACCAAACCTGAATCCAGCTCTCCATTCAGCAGCTCCTGAGAGCAATCAGAGGGGTATGGGAAGCGTAGGGTTACTGAGAGAGAGAGAGAGAGAGAGAGAGAGAGAGAGAGAGAGAGAGAGAGAGTTAGTTTAATTCGAAAGGACATGTAATTTTGTTTACCTTTTAAAATATTTTGAAATAATGGTTGAAGAGCAGTTAGAATTTACTTTAAATTTTTATGCCCGAGTTCAGCTTTAAAACCATTAGAGGTCAACCAATTAATTGGTTTTGTCAATTAATCAGCATAGGTAATTGATTGCTGAAACTATTGGCAAAAATCCATCCCAATAGTTTTTCCGGGTTGCATTATACAGTATGACAGTGGCCTCTAGAGGCAAATCACTGACACAACATGCTGTTTATTTGAAGTGTCTTTGTATATTCATTTTGGCTGTAACTGTTTATATTTATTTGGAGTGATTTTTGTAATAAAGTTCAGTATGGTGGAATATTGTTGATTAATTTAGAGGTTTGTTTATTTTCAAACAGAATGTTTGGGAGATAAAATAGAAAAGGGACAAAGTCAGAAACAGCACCAATTTATTCAATGTTTCTTTAAAAAGAAACCATGTCAGAGACGAGTAGATGCAGTACAGTGCAGTTGATGTCATACCACTTGAGTGGTGCCACATGACTTTTCCCATGACTGGTTCCTGGTCCCCTCTGTGCCACCTCATAAAAAAAAATCCTAGAATTCCCCCTAGAGGAGACCTGGGGTGCAGTCACTGTTCACATTCATTCATGTTCAATAGGGTTGGCGCTCTATAGCAGGAGATCTTCCACTCACACCATTGGAAAGCAGATCTTCATGAAGCAGGCTTTTTGCACAGCGGCATCATCATGCTGGATCAGGTTTGGGTCTTTAAGTTCAAGTGAGGGAGAAAGTTCATGCTACTACATCCAAGACGTCCAATACAATTGTGTGCCGCCGAGTTTGGGGAAGAAGCAGATATGGCTGGAGAGGACAAGTGTCCCAATAGTTTTTCAGCAATGTGTTCAGTGTCCTCCTGTTCTTCTGAGATGGTTCTTTTAAGTAACCTTGTACAAGAAAGCACGTTGGTTTTTTAAACCTTGGTGTGACTGCTAGCTGCTGATATTATTTAGCTTCTAAGGTTACATCGAAAACACACACAAGCAGCCACTGTGGACCATTTGGGGTTCTTATGCATTATAATATATCATATTAACCCTTCTCCAAGGTTCCAATGGTCTTCAAAGAGGAGTGAACAGCTCAATCAGTACCATCAATATGATATCATTGCTTTTGAGGACGGATTGGACTGTAGTTGGTGTCGGCGGTCTGCTGCACTGACTCGGGAGTGCAGTTTGCTTCTGATCATCATCACTGCACCCCGCAACTTTGCATATATGCTTCAAATGGACATTTGGTGCAACCCAGATGAGGATGGGTTCCCTCTTGAGTCTGGTTCCTCTCAAGGTTTCTTCCTTATGCCATCTCGGGGAGTTTTTCCTTGCCACAGTTGCTCATCAGGGACAAACTTACTTACAAAGAACATATTTAGGTTTAATCACCACATTATCTGTGTAAAGCTGATTTGAGACAATGTTCATTGTTAAAAGCGCTATACAAATAAAAATGAATTGAATTGAATTGAATTGAATATCAGTAACATCATCATGATTAGCAGGCGTGGTAAAGCTACACACCAGTAGTGAACTCGGTGGAGATGGTGGAAGTGAAGACTCCGCCCCTTTCCCCCCGCAGCAGTGCCGTATACTTAGACGAGGGATGGAGGCCTTTCAGCTTGTGTTCAGAAACTCCAGGGTTAAGGGTCACTTCCTGTTTGAGAGAAGATGCAACCAAACAGTAAATAAAACTAACTGGTGGTTTTGATTTCTTCACCGTATCAGTATAATATCTGATCTAAGCTGAGTGATCCAAATGTGCTAAGGGTGTTTGAATGCTAATAGTTTAGGAGCTACCAGGTACAGGTTATGCTTCTTATGCTAATTTAGTTGCTAAAGCTAAATGTGTGCAGCTACTGCATGTGTGTCATTTTCACAAAAGAGAATCAATGCAAAGGTGTCGTTTATAACGACAATAAAATCAAACATGCAACAAAGATGATCGGATAAAAACAAGGAAAGAGATGATTGGATAAAAACATGAAAGAGATGATTGGATTAAAACATGAAAGAGATGATTGGATAAAAACAAGGAAAGAGATGATTGGATTAAAACATGAAAGAGATGATTGGATTAAAACATGAAAGAGATGATTGGATTAAAACATGAAAGAGATGATTGGATTAAAACAAAAGGTAAAAGGATGATTGTACAAACTGGATAAAAGATTGTGAAAAAGGTGACTGAATGAAAATAAACAAAAATGATTAGACAACAGAACTGATAAATAAACATTAGACAAAAATGGGCAAAAAATGATTGGAGAAAAAGAACAGAGAAAAGATGATTGGATGAAAACCTGTGATTGGACGGACAGTAAATTGTAGACAGTTAGCTTGTGTGTGATTGGTTAATGAGTTTTCCCCTGTCTCACCTTGCGCTCTCCGCCCTTGATGAAGTACGTCAGCTTGTAGCTCGTCACGGCTGAAGACGGCGGTTTCCATGACAACACGGCGGTACGTGCGGTAACACGTTTGGCTACCAGGTCACGGGGAGCCTCCCCTTTTCCTGGAGAACCTATCAGGAGACAGCATGGAGTGTGTGGTGTCAGAGCACTGCACACACACACACACTTACACACACATATACACACACACACACACACACACACACACACACACACACACACACACACACACACACACACACACACACACACACACAGACAGTACAGGGTGGTCTCTCACCGCTGGCCGTGGTGAAGGAGGTGTGTGTGCTGGAGCTCTTCTGGTCTCCAAGCTGGCTGAAGATGGTGACTCTGTACTTGGTGGAAGCCTTCAGAGCCTGAAGCTGCTGCTCCACTGCATTACCCGATACTTTAACACTTATGTTTGAGCCGGTATCTGAAACACACACACACACACACACACACACACACACACACACACACACACACACACACCCCACAGTCCATAAAACTCCTGTATCCTGAAGATAAAGTTTCAGCTTTAGCACACTGAACCTGGGGACAATGAGCAATAGTTTGTGGACACCTGACCATCAGATTGATATGTGTCTCTTTCTGAACATTCAATTCCACATTCAGTCTCCTGTTATAATAAACTCCACTTTTCTGAAGATGTTTCACTAGATATTGTGGAGATTTATTCAGCAACAATGTGTGTTAGTAAAGTCAGGTGCAGATGTAGGTGAGAAGGTAGCAGGAAATCTTCTAGATCTTCATGGAGCTGGATTTGTGCACAGGAGCATTGTCATGCTGGAACAGGTAACCCTAACTCCAACCAAAAGACGTCCCATACAATTGTGAGAAGAACCATGTAGGGGTGCGAAAGTCAGGTGTCCCAATACTTATATATACATTCTTTTACAAAAAAATGGTGACGTTTTTTTAATGAGAGAGAGAGAAAGATAGATAGATAGATAGATAGATAGATAGATAGATAGATAGATAGATAGATAGATAGAGAGATAGAGAGATAGGTAGATAGAGAAAGAGAGAGAGAGAGAGAGAGAGAGAGAGAGAGAGAGAGAGAGAGAGAGAGAGAGAGAGAGAGAGAGAGAGAGAGAGAGAGAGAGAGAGAGAGAGAGAGAGAGAGAGAGAGAGAGAGAGAGAGAGAGAGAGAGAGAGAGAGAGAGAGAGAGAGAGAGAGAGAGAGAGAGAGAGAGAGAGAGAGAGAGTGCGAGAGAGAGAGAGAGAGAGAGAGAGAGAGAGAGAGAGAGAGAGAGAGAGAGAGAGAGAGAGAGAGAGAGAGAGAGAGAGAGAGAGATAGAGAGAGAGAGAGAGAGAGAGAGAGAGAGAGAGAGAGAGAGAGAGAGAGAGAGAGAGAGAGAGAGAGAGAGAGAGAGAGAGCTGACCTTCTTCAGCGTGGTAAGTGATGATGTACTGGTCGGCCGTTGCTAGAGCAGGTCTCCACAGCAGCAGAGCTTTAGTGTCGGTGATGTTGATGGCTCTGAGGTCAGTAGGCGGATCAGGAACTGAGGCACAGAGACACAAAGTGAAGTCAGAAGCTCAAATATAAACTCCTCAGTGTTCAGCAGATTCACTACTCATCACATTACTGACAATTAAATATGCATCACATTACAAGAGAACTTGTTCAGCACTCGTCCAGAACTTCCAGAACAGATTATCAACAATCCCAGGTATTAATGTATATATACATTACACATGTGTGTGTGTGTGTGTGTGTGTGTGTGTGTGTGTGTGTGTGTGTGTGTCAGACGTACGTGTGATTATGAAGTCCTTGATCGGGTCGCTCTCGTCCAGCCCGAGCACAGAGATGATGGTGACCTCGTACGTGGATCCGGGGGAGAGTTTGGTCAGAGCGAGAGTCGAGATTCCAGAGCCCACCGTTACTGAGATCGGTTCTCCTGTCACCACACCAACACATCTGCTGTCATAAACACTCACGGTGTGTGTGTGTGTGTGTGTGTGTGTGTGTGTGTGTGTGTGTGTGTGTGTGTAAGATGCTAAGCAGCCATGAACATCATGACTGCCTGCTAGCTAAGATCTGTTTTCCAATGTCCACAGTCACCAGAATTCACAAGCAAACTGGAGGAGAACTTGGGCTACAGGATGTAATATGGATCTGCACCAACTCATGGATATCTGATCTTCTGGTCATCCTGAACCGTGATACTCAAGACCCATTCTGCTGGCACTGGTGTCTGGTCAGAACCAGAGTGTTTCTCCAGTGGGGTCAGAATGGGAGTGTGAGGGTCTCAGAAGGCTTTATATCTGAGATACAAGAGCCACCACAACCTACAGAGGGCAACCACATTCAATTCCACTCACAGAGGGATGATGGAGGAACTACATGAAGAAGACCAGACCAAGAGATCAGGGAAGTAGAGAGGAAACCTTTCCACAAGAACACTGCACTCACTGAGAACATTCTGAAGTTCTGCTCATCAGAATCAGTCCCACATCAGAACAGGTTGCTGAATGTCATGATATAAACATGTCAGGAGAGGAAGGTGCACTTCATAACAACACACATCAGTCCATTTACCACCTTCTGTGAGAAGATACAAGCGTTCTTGCATCAGATCCTCCGTGTTCTTCCTCTGAAACAACGTGTGGTTAAGTTTCTAATACACGAGGCTTCAGCTTCTGCTGCTAGACATGAAGAAAGTACCTCTCACAAAACTCCTGATGTTCACACAGGACCCATAACCTGGTCATGAAGAGCTACAGCTAGTGGGTGTGGCCAAACGTCATCACTCAATGATATACAGTGTTTGATATTATTGGCACCCTCAAGCTTTATACACTGAAGACTGTTTATCTACATACCTGGAGTATTGCTCTGGAACTGTTTCATTTGTGTGTGTGTGTGTGTGTGTGTGTGTGTGTGTGTGTGTGTGTGTGTGTGTGCGTGCACAGTCTCACCTTCTTTAGAGTGTATGTATGTGACCTTAAACCCAGACACTGAGCTTTTTGGTCGCCTCCATGACACGCTGAGAGAAGTGTCAGTTATATCACTAAAGGAGAGGTGTGAGGGAGGTTCAGGACCTGAGAACAAACCACACACCGGTTAGAGGGAGGGAGGAGGAGAGAGAGAGAGAGAGAGAGAGAGAGAGAGAGAGAGAGAGAGAGAGAGAGAGAGAGAGAATAACAAAATAAGAAAGAATGAACAAAGGAAAAAGCCAGAAAGAAAAATATATATAGAAATGAAGCAAAAAAGAAAAAGGAAAGAAAATGTATAAATAAGTAAATATAAAATATAAAAGTTTTGAAACAAATTTACAAAAAGGAAATAAAGAAACAAACAAACAGAAACAAATATACAAAGAAGGAAATACAATAAAAAATAAGAACACAAAGTATGAAAAACAGAGTGAAGTAAAAAGAAAAAGAAAAATTTAAATTGATAAATTAATAATGATACAAATTAAGAAAGAAATAATAGAAAATAAAAATAAAGAAGAAACGATACAAGAAAAAAAAAGATTATTTAATAAATAAATAAATATATTATATAGAAATTTTCAAGATTGTAAAAATTGCTAAAAATATACAAAGAAAGAAAGAAAGGAGGAAAATAAATAAGTATACTAAGGAACAGGAACAGGAAAATAAGAAAAGAAAGAAAGAATAATAATAAAAGAAATGATATGAATAATAAAAATAAATTAAAGAAAACGAATGTAAAAATAAATAATAATAGAAAATAAAGAAAGAAAGAAGGAAAGAAAGAAAGAAAGAAAGAAAGAGACAATTCCATAAACAATTAAAGACAGAATAAAATGTATAGCTGTAAAGGAGAGATTGTTACCCAGACAGAGAGAAATGGAGTGTAATAATAATTATAGAAGTAAAACTTGAGAAATAAAAGTATATAATAGATAATAATAGAGTTATAACAGCTCTAATGGTTATAATGCAGTATAACACAGTGTACATGGGCTTCATGTACAGGTGTATATATGTACAACCCAAACATATATACAGTATATACATCACAGCATATATACACTACATAAACACCAGGGTTAATCACACACACACACACACACACACACACACACACACTGCACAAACATGACATTACACTGATGAAGATGATGATGCTGGACGTGTGATCCTGGAGGAGGAGGAGGAAGAAGATAAAGAGGAAGTGAAGGATCTGAGACGGATGTGGTGTAAAAGTCCATTGTTTTGGTTTGTTTGATTGATTTATTTTATTGTCAGCAAATCAAATTTATAATCACAAACAGAGGGAGGAGGATAAAAGTGAGGAAATACGTCACCGTCTCAATACTGTTATTAATGCACCCTTGTTCACTTCCCCTTAAAATCCTTATTGGGCCGTTCCATCATTCATCAGCTGGAGGGAATTTCAAAATACCCAGAATTACTGGCTGGAAAATCCCTTATTACAAACAAATAAACAAATAAATAAATAAACAAACAAATAAATAAAGTTAGACCAGGATCATTCTACACTTAGTGACATTTCTTTCTTTCTTTCTTTCTTTCTTTCTTTCTTTCTTTCTTTCTTACTCAAATTAAAATCTGATTAATTATGTATTAATAATAAATACATAAATAACTATATATTCTAATTTAATAATTCTTCTTTTTTGATTTGTATTATTAGTAGTAGTATACATGAATAATATTATTTTTTTATTTAATAATTACTCAATTAAATTGTGATTAAATTACGTATTATAAATATTAAAAAAAATAACCATATATTTCAATCAAATATTTAGAGATTTTTGTGAGTGCTGTTAAAAGACACGTAAAATCCACCAATAGGAAGTCAGCGAACTCACAACCCCACACACTTCACTATAGATATTACAAAATTCACTGATTTGACCTAAATTTATCTCAGTAATGGTTTGTGCTCCTGAAGGTTACGGTGACCTTGACTTTGACCAGTGACCTACAAGGAGTCATTTAACCATCTTCCCTCGAGCGAATAAAACATCAGTACAGCCTGCGGATTGAGCAGGAGTAAGGGGGCGTGGCCAAGGTGAGAATAAATCAGTGTTGGAACGCAGATCGAGCCTCGTCAAACACATCATACCATCCGGACCACCTTAGATCTTTCAGACCCTGATATTTTGTACCCGGTCTTACCCTGTGTTTTGGGTGAATGGTGAGTGCGGTCAGTGAGGAAGGATGACTGTAAGCTTATCCTGGGTGAAAGAAGATCAGATTAGCAGTAAATGATCATGAGAATGAAGGTTATTTCTTTTTAATCGGTCATAATTAGCGTTTTCTTTTAGAGACTTCGTCATGAATATCGTCATAACCACCAAATCCTACAGTCACCACAGAGCCACTGCTGAACAGGACCATGTCCTCTGATTGGGTTAAACGTACCTGGACGCTACTTTCTTATAAAAAGATAAAAAAAGATGAATTGCACATGCAGATAAAAAACTGAAATACTCTGTAACCGGATGCAGGATTATACCATAAGAAAACCCATTATGATGTTGGTCTATTTGATATTCATGACCCATCTGCGTATGACACGCAAATGTGACTGAGTGATTTGACAATCTGGTGAAGAAAGTTTAAAAAAAAAAAAAACCAGGTAAAATAACCTGGATTTGTATTATTGTGTGGCAGTGAAAGAAGGAAGCAGTAGATAAAACTCATATCAGCTCCCCAGGGGTCATGGTTTAGCTACACCTGTACTTTTACTACATTCTGGTGTAAAGTTGTACAGATTCTGCAGAATTTATCGTAAGCTTTGATACTATATGAATCAGGTTAATGCTCCAGCCATTATGCTGTTAGAGGACGTCTGGAAGTACTTGTGTAGACCAGGTCACATCACTATGACATGTCTGAAGCCTTTACCCGGGCTATAGGCAGGTGCACACTGTGGGATTTTGTCCACGATTTGGTCGCCTGAGAAAAATTGTAATAATCCTAAAAGATTCCTATAATCCAAGGCTAAAATCTGTAGTCTTTAATCACTGGTTTGTTCACCGACAGCTGATTAAAGCAACATTTATTTCCTCTAATGAAATTCTGCCAAAGTCATTTTGTTGGATTTCTTTTCTTTGAGAATGCCTGTTTTTTTCTTTTTAAACCTTCACCACCAAAAACATACACAGCAAAATCCATCGTACTGAACGTAATCCACATGTGAGGTTTTTGCTGTGTAGCCCAAACAACATAAACAACAAAAACAACAACAACAAGGGTTAGCATCAAACACAAATGTAACATGTAGATTCTGTATTAAAATCTGATGGGATGAACTTTAATCAAAGCTTCAGGAAGGTCATGTATTGCAGCTTTGATTAAAAACCCTTGGTGGTCAAGGAGACAAAGAAAGCACAGGTGAAAAGAACCATCACACATGACCAACAAGTTGCTGGAAAGATGTTGGTTTGATATATGGTCTGTGTTATATAAGTTGTATGAGTGATCTGGTAGTGGGTTGTACCTTTAGATGCTGAATACCTGTTGTTATGACGGAGGTGTGAATTTTGGAATGTAATCCAGGACGTGTTCCATAAAGGGTCACAGAGTAGCCGGTTTGAGCGCTGAGACCTGAGACAGGGTACGAACGAGCAGAACCAGGAAGCAACCTGATGGAATTCTGTCTAACCACAACATTGCTGCTGTTCCTCCTCATATCCGCAATAACATTAGTGGTTATATCACTTCCATCTGTTCTGGCTTGTACTTCTTCTTCCTGTTTGCTGCCATCACCCTCATTCACGTCTTCATCTTTTCCTCTGTTATTCTGATCACAAAGTTTTTAAACCTTCCCTCTGGTGCCACCCAAATTATAATAAAACTATTTGATGTTAAATTCTGGACTCCAATTTCACTGATTCCGTCTTCTGGAACCTCAGAGATAGGAAATCTGCTTTTTGTTTTGTCTGTTGGGTGAGGAACTTCTGTGGACCAATCAAGCTTAAGATCCTGTGTGGAGTTTTTTCTCCCTGAATCTGGCCTGAGTTGAGAAAGAACTTTTGGTGGGAGTCTGCTATTCGTGCCGTTTTTCCTTTGCAGTGTAAAAGGTGGTCTACGGTTGCGATTGAAGGTGTTTTGAGGAATGGTAATGCTGCTTTCTTTATTTTGTTTTAGGTTACCAAGTTCTGGCATTATTTTCGTTTTGGAGGGCCGTTTTAGGGCGGGTCTGAGGTCCATTCCATTTTTCTTTTTCATTGTAAATGTTGCTGTAAAATTTGAAGTTGGACCTTTTTGACTAATACTGTGAAATTCGGGTTTGACTTGCATAGGGCTGCTGTTGTCCCGGTTTGTGATGTTGAGTGGGATGTAATCATTGTTAGCTTCTTCACCAGCAGATACAGAATGATCAGTAAATTCTGTAGATTCTTCAGCAACTTTTCCAACATTGGGGCCTTTGTCCTTCAGCCCACTCTGAATTGTGGTGGACTTATGTTCTATATCGGCATGGGGTTTTGGTTGAAATGTTCCATTTTTTCTTGGTGTAGTTGCCACATTTTCCTTGATGATTTTAGATGACACTTGTTTTCTAGTTGTGATGGGGAGGTCCTGGTCTTTATCTGTGACTTTGGGCAGGTAGTTAAGTCTTTCTGTTTTTCTTAAGAGATCCTGATTTCTGCTGGTGATTATTGTCAAGTTCTGTTCTGGGCTTGTGATTCTAGACAAATCCTGGGCTTTGGTTGTGATTCTGGGCAGAACGTTATCATTGCTAACTTCTAAACCTGCAGCAACAGCTTGCAATTTGTAATTACTTTCAGCTGTTGGTTTATCAGTTGGGAGAATAACTGATTCTTTCAGCTCACTGTGAAAAGTGGGAGTGTTTGGTTTTATTTGGTTTGGACGTTTTGGTCGAGGTCTGACTAAAGTGCCATTTTTTCTTCTTAGTATAGATTTGTTCTGGTTCTGATCTGGGACATTTTCCCTCTGGTCTTTGATTTCAGATTCAGTATTGTGATTAATAAGTAACGGTAAAGTAGTGGTGATGTTTGCGAGACTGGGCAGGTCATGGTCTCTGGTTGCAATCTTTGGTATTTCAGGGTCTCTGGATGTGACCCTGGGCACGACCCTGTTTATGTGTTCAGTAGCATTTTCTGAACCTTCACCTTTTAATGTGTCAGTAATTCCAGTTGGAGCGCCCTCTGTTGGCAATGTAAACAGTTTGGTGCCTGTGTCCCTGCTTATCTCTTTGGAGTCTTTGAGCCTCGTTTCATAGTTATTATTTTTGAACGGACTGTAAATGGTGGTTGAGTTTACATTTGTTAAAGCAGGAATTCTTGATGGAAGTCTGATGATTGTGTTGTTTATCCGTTTCAATGAAAATGTTGGTCTAATCTTCAGATTTGAGGCATTTTGCCTTCCGACAATGACTACAGATGCCCTCTGATGATTTGGCAAAGTAGTGTCGTTGTCACTGATTGTGACTCTGGGCAAGATGTGCTCGATGTTCATTTCTGATCTCCCGCTAACAGGTTGTATTTTTGCATTGCTTTTGGATGAAGCCTTATCTGTTGAAAAGGAGAGTTCAGATTTAGGATGAGAATCTGTATCTGCTGGGAATAAAATATTTGTTTCTTTGCTCTTGTTTTCTACTGCAGCACCAGCTGTTTTTATTTGACCGAGGAGTTTTGGTGGAAGTCTAATGACTGTTCCATTTTTTCTCTGCCTTGTAAATATTGGTGGGCGGTTGGGGGTTAAGACATGTTGACTGCTGCTAAAGGTTTCAGGTTCCACTCTGTTTATAGCAGTGTTGTTGATCCTGGAAAGTAAGGGTCTGCGTATGGGATTCCTGTATGGCTGCTGAAAGGTGCTGGTCCGGTTTTGACCAATATTAGGTCGACGAGGGAATGGACCTCTGTATGGCATGCGATTGTACAATGGTACGGTCTTATTTATTGTTTCTTTGTGTTTTGGAAAATGGGCTTCTGGTAAGCTGGATACTAAAGAACCCTTACTGAGTCCTTGTACAGATTCTTTAGAGTTTGTTGTCTTTGTTAAGGTTTCTTTGTCCACCTCAGGTGGGTGAGAGGACTGAGGAGAGGATACATTTCCAAATGGTATTTTCTGTACTGGCTTTTGAGAAGAAACTCTGGAGGAAACTGGTGGAGGAAGATGTCTGCCCTTGATTAGTGATGTTGATGAACCTGATAGTATTGGCCCACCTGAATATCTATAATTGGATGATGGAGGAAGTTGAAGAGAGGTTAAAGCATGATGTCTGTCTCGTGAAGGTGTCTGTAGTTTATTTGTAGGTTGGTCCTGTGTTTCGGATGGCACCACAGAACGTTGAGTCACGGTAAAAGAATGAGAGGGTGATGGGGTTGTCAAAGTCTCCTTTTGTAATTCCTCTTGTATTGGGTGTTTTTGGAATCTTCCCTCCTGTAACTTTGGTCCTTTTCCCAGTAATGGCTTGACCTCCTCAGAAGACCCGGCTGTCCTGTCTGGGAAATTTGTTAAGATGTCATTCCTACTGACTTGACCAATCATGAGTGACACGTTTCCTGTCAGTGCTTTTCCATTTGATTCCCTGTTTAAGTGTAGGAGCCTATGTCTTATCAAAACTCTTCGAACATATTTTGTACCATTTATACCATAGGCTGTGATGTTTCTCTCAGTTGTAACTGTTGGCTCCACAGAATTTCTTAAAGTCTCTGGGTCTTTTTCCCTTGATGGATTTATGCCTGACTGGGACTGTGAGGAAGAACCCTTAGTGGTGTTCTGTAATCTCAGATTAGACAGTATTCCATCTGATCCTCTAGTGTTTCTGGAAGCAGGATCTGGAAGTCCAGCATTTATACCTGTTTACAGTACACATGGTCACACTTTCCATGATCATCTGTTTTCCTGCATGGTACAGAGTGTTTCTGTAGCAGTCCCTAAAATGTGAATGAAGTTTACAAGTAAAATTCAATATCCTCGGGTCAGTCAGCTAAAGGGAGGGAAGAGTTACTGAATCAGTTGTAAAATAATATTTTAACAGTCAAACCAGTTATAAATTACATTTAGGGACTGTGGATGTTCTGTTCACTTGTTTGTAGTTTGAAAAATAATAAAAGAATGAATAAGAATAATAATTATTATTATTTTTATATATTATATTTGAATAATTTGTTTTATAGCTGTGGTACACTATCAAGCCAAAACGTTGTGAACATCTGACATGTTCTTTTTTAACATTCCAGATTTAGTCCTCATTTCCTGTTACAGTAACCCCACTCTTCTGGGAAGATGTTCCACTAGATTTTATGGAGATTCATTCAGCTACAAGGGTGTTAGTAAAGTCAGGTACTAATGTATGTGAGAAAGTGAGGAGGTCTGGGGTTCACATTCATCCCAAAGGTGTTTAATATAGTTTAGAGCTCTATAGCTGGAGATCTTACACAACCTCCCAACCCATGGAAAGCTGATCTTCATGGAGCTGGCTTTGGGCACAGGGGCATTGTCATGCTGGAACAGGTTTTTTGGGTCTCCTAGTTCAAGTTAGAGAAAAAACACATCTGGGTCCCAATTCTTCAGATCAAACATGTTTTTCTCCTTTTATCAGACTTTTTACAGCAGTATTGAGTGATCTGAGTGTGTGAGTGACCTACATTTTATGTCTGCAAAAGATAATCCCATTTTTTGTAAACACCAATATGAAGAAATATTTGAATTAAAAACACGGATTTCTTCTCTTATTTTGTGTCAAGAAAAACAAACGAACAAATCTTTTTCAATCCGAAAGCGAGCAAACAAATGAACAGAATCTACACAAGGCCCTGAGCATCATATCCTGAAAACCGCCTTCACAATCCCCAACACCGTCCTGTGATGAATTATAAAGAGAGATCAGATCAAGTTCAAAACACGGAAATGGGAATAAAAACCGGGGGAAGAAAGATGTGTGTGTTAAGGGTGGACCGTCTGGTGAGATGGAAATAAAATGAGTCATCATTACCACAACAGAAAGGAGGAAAATATTATTATCTCATGGTGAGCAGACCTGCTCTTGACCTGCTCCTGACCTGCTCATGATGGGATTCGTTCAGTTTCCCAGAGCTCCTCGACTTGTCGTATTTCCAGCACATCTCTCGTTTTTTATTTTTTCAACTAATGAGAATTTCAGGTATTAGGAATGACCTTGACTTCCCAGGAGCACATTTTGGAGAAGCAGTAATTCTCCATCATCAAGTCCAATTGTCCAACTGGCAAGCTTCCTGTCGGAGACCTAATTTTTGCATGCAGTTAAAAAGCTGAATGATTTTTCTGACCTAAATGATGACTTTTCCTTCTGGGAATCCATTCCAGTCTTATATTATTCATGTTTTATTATTATAGACATTTTTATATGAAATGTATTATGACAATATAAACATAAAATATTGTCCTAAATAATAACAATATTTAAGGTGCACAAGATCAGTAATGTTTATATTTTCGTGCCATTTCACCACCACACTTTTCAGGCTGTGGAATTGAAGCAAGTGTTTAGGATTAGCTCGATATTCCATTGTCCTGGAAGCTGTTTGGATGAATTCACACCTGTATTGCTGAAACCTATAAGAAACCATAATAAGTGGCATCAGAAATGTGATTTGATTCTCTGTTCGACACTCACCAGGGGTCGCTTGGACGGTTGCCGGTAGACTCCGAGTGCCGTCTTTGACTGCGACCAGAGAAACGTCATACAGACGTCCAGGCTGCAGGCCATCAATCTGGGCGGAGTCTATCCCCGATGGCAACGTCTTCTCCTGGCGTCCCTCACCAGATCCATCTGTTTGATTTGGTGCAGTGGACAGGATGTATCTGTCGATTTGTCCTTGTGCTGCCTCCCACTGGACGATGACAGATGTTGTGCTCGTCTTGACAACGTGAAGATTTTTGGGGCCAGAGATCACTGCAAAAAACACAATGATTTAAATGTATGCCATTTGGTAGCCACCCTTATCCAGAGGGACTTACAGTTACACCTGAACAGTTGAGAGTTTAGGGCCTTGCTCAAGGGCCCAGCAGTGGCAGCTTGGTGGTGCTGGGATTTTAACCTTCTGATCATTAAGTCCAGCATCTTCTCCACTGAGCTACCACCTCACTACAAATGTCTAAATGTGCTGAAACAGGAAGAGCAGCAGGGGATGCTTGTTATGGATTAGAGTGTTTAGGACTGCAAAAGACACAATCTAAAGAACAACCAACAAAAGAAGAAAGCACAGAAAACTGTCCCACAGTGTTGGAGCATTTTTGTCTCAGCTCAGACAGGAAACAACAAGTATAAAAATGTCCTCTAAATAAAGACTGCAATTTTTCAGGAATGATGGAAGACATTTTCATCACCTTAAAACTGAAGAAGTGCTCTTCTATACAATATTGCAAAAAATACAATTTTACACACATGTAGAGGTGCTATTGCATGTAGTGTATTTAATCTTGTATTTCCCATCTTTTTTTGAAGGATGAGGGGCACCAACCATGACCGTGTCTACACCTCAACAAATGTGCAGTTCCACCCTCTATTTCTATACTCCCTTACTAAGTACTGATTAGTAGAGGTCGAACCTATTCATCGGTTTTACAGATTAATCGGCACCGATAGTTGATTGCTGTAACTATCAGCAAAAATCCATTCTAATAGTTTTTCCAGGTTGCACTATAAAGCACGACAGTGGCCTCTAGAGTCAAATCACTGACACAACGTGCTGTTAATTTGAAATTTCTGTTTATTAATTTTGGATGTAATATGTTTATATTTATCAGTTGATTAATCAGTTATCGGCAGGTACGTTCCAACCTAGCTATCGGTGTTGTAAAAATCCACTATTGTTTAACCTCTACTGATGAACACCTGCACATTCATGCAACCATTCAGCCAATCATTGGCTGAAAGGAGAGGAACCTGATGCCCTCTGCTGGTGAAGCTCATGGTTCCACATGTTGTGTATTATGTATTATGTGGTAAATGGCTTCTGAATGTACTCACAGGTTTGGAAAGGTGTCGTGCTCTTGGCGCCCATCTTGCCGTCTTTTTCCCCAATGATGGTCACGATGTAGCGCTGCCCGGGAGCCAGACCCACCTGAGTGTAGGAGCTGATTCCACCATTCACCCTCTCAGTGATCTGATCATTTTCTTTCTGCAGGGAACAGATTGCACACATTTACATTTGGATAAATGGAGTTATTCTGGGCTGTAATCTTTCACCAATGTGTTTTCTGGTTGAAACTGGTTCCATGAAGAACCTATTAGGAATGTAAGAACTCTTAATTGTACCATCAGAGGACATTTTATAAGAAATGGGACACCTTATAACTTTACCACCCATATGTGATTCTTTCTTAAACTGTTACCACAAAGTTGAATGCACACAATATAAAATTACTGCTTTAAATGCAGTGGCATTAAATGTCCATTTCTTGAGAAGAACCACACTCATCAGGGTAGCTATCTTCATAAGGGTGAACATGCTGCTAGTCTGTAACTGTTTGTCATACTATAATCACCACTAGGTGGAGTCTTGATTCAGTCATGCTAAGTTTGGTTTTGTTTTGCATCACAAACATCACACATCTAACAACTATGTGCTTCCAGACTCCCACACATGGAACTTGTTTGGGACTGAAGGATGTGCTTTTCAGATGTTAAGTGTTTCGCTAATTAGCTGCCTTTAAGGAATTAATGACTCCTGGAGATGCATAAGAGCAATTCCCTGAGGAGATCCGGATTATTGGAACTGAAAAGGATGATGTGATGTTGAATTTTCACCCGTGAGTGAAGCATGACCTCTTTCTACCGATCTTGTTTCCGAAAATGTTTCTTGCAGCACAGCGAAAAAGATACGAGGCGGTATTTACTGAGTTTTACGCATTGGAAAGCTTGTTTCTTTGCCAGCGCTGCACAGAGCTGTAAATTCTTTTTAGGGGCTGGCATCGCTCTCGAGTGAGGCTTCTTCTGGAGTTGAAATAAACGCAAACGGACCAAGGTGTTCACCTTGATGCATCCGACTCCACGAAATCCCATAACAGGATATGGAGCAGACGATTCTTCCTTGTTTATCAGCAGATATTCAAGGAAAACCTTTCAATCAAACTCTTTCAACTTTTCTCAATTCTGTAACCCCAGACCCCCCTTTTCCATCCGAAGGTTCCAGCTGTTGGACAATGATGTCAGTTCTTTGGCCAAGCTGATGTTTCTGATGGTGTTTACTCCTCCCTTAGCAACAAGCGTCCTACATCTGAATGTGTTACTCACACAGTTCCCTCTCTTTCTCTTTCTGCCCTTTTTTTCTTTCTCTCCTTCACCCGTCAGCATCGTTTGCTCTAAACTCGTTCTCACACCCACCCTGGTCACGTTTTGGGTGGAGGGAAAAATGTGCTGTTTCTGATTTCCGTGATTTTGTCCTCTCGTGCTGAATGTGTCTCTTGTTGTGAATTTCATGCCAAAGTGATTCCCAGACTTCCCTCCAGCACAGTAAATTCCCTCTCTCTCTCTCTCTCTCTCTCTCTCTCTCTCTCTCTCTCTGCTTTCTTGCACCTAAATTTATTCCTCAGCTGCCCTGAAGTCTTGTCTAGGCCTGATAATCGGTTCCTGCATGTATAATTAAGCTACAACAATACCCTCGTCCTGCTCAACAGCAGAACTCAGACACGCCTGCAGTCCGATCTCATAATACGAGGTGGTATCAAATAGTTTGGACGATTTCCACACGATCACCTTCAAAATACACAGCAATACAGCACTCCTTGTGATCTTCTGGAGTCGATCCTGAAGTCTGAGAACTGATTACATCCTGGCAGAGAAATTTACATGATTGGAGACATGATGACACGTGTCTTACTTAGGGTTTGTTTAATGGAGAGAATATTTTATAAACTAAGTGATGAAATAGGTTTCTCTGTAAGTGTAGCAGATGGAGATGATTGCCTTGATTTATTCATCTGAGAAATCAGAATGAGTGAATTGAAAATGGGATTGAATCTTTATACACGTGACGATTTCCTCACCTCACATTAATGCCTCACGACTTCACTCATTTGCACATCAATACCACTGGTACACAGTAATAAAATACAATTTAAAACACGTCTGTGCTGCATCAGGTGCTATTCTCTGTGCTGCTGAATAGCTGCTTCTCAAGACCGAAGAATACAGAGTACAGAATGGAGTTCTCCTGCCAGGCTGCCTCAGAAGAACAATGCCTGATAGAATAATAGCGACGACAGCAGGGTGAAAAGAAACAGCCCAGTAGATGGCAGTAATGAGACATTTTTGCAAATCAGGAATTTGCTAACTTCTTGTTGGATGAACCCCTGAAATTTTAACTTGTGTAGATTAGCATTAGCTCTAGATATAAGTTATAGCATAGTTAGCATGCATTCTTGAGTATTGGAAATTAACTTCTTTCATCCTGGAGAACGAGTGCATGAGGATTCTTTATCACATCTGAAGGTTTAATGAGAGACGGTTCGTGAGTGTGGAAGCCATTTGGATGAATTAAGCCAGATGCTTCTACTCAAAAACGAATTTGCCACTTTGGGGGTGTAAAGAACACATCAGGTCATTCCAAAAATCTGAATGTGGAGCTCAGAAAATCCACGTTATGCTTGTGCAGAACCTTCTCTGAACACCAGGAACATTCCTAACATTGATATTAATATCAGATTTGGACTCTTAATACGGACCCATGTCTTCCCCATGACCTCACCACACACTTCTGCATTTCCATGGCCAGACTCAGAGAGGAAGTCGGGGGAAAGCGGTTCAGACCTTTTTCCTGCGCCAGATACGTCATACCTCATGGAGATAAAAGTTTCACCATGTGGAGCGGCGTTACTTTTCCTGCCTCGGATTGGCTCGTCTGATTTATACCCGGCGAGGATTGAGAACACATGCTGGAGAAACGAGGGATTTGCTCAAATTGCCCTGTAACATGGAGACCTTGTTAACGAAGTGTGTGGAGATAAGAGAGCAGCAGACTGTCAGACGTCATCAAGCCACGTTTTAATGATCTGTTTCGAGCTGATTAGCATTGTTCTTCAGAACCGCCAAGATCTTAACGAGAGCTGCACACCAGATTACACCATTTCTATTCAAACCGAAGGAAATGAGGAGCAGCGCTTGAGTCCTGTTCAAGAGAAGAGAAGGTTCTACAGGAGAACGTGGAAAATGTTAGGAAGGAGTTTGTGTTATCATTAGAAATTTATCTGAATCTGTTATCATTAAAAGCCTCCTCAGTGGTACTGAGGTCCTGATAATGGACTAATCTCAAATTCCTGCTCCACCAAATAAAGAGCTGCCGATTAAATATCAAATAAAAGTATAAGTTTATTGAATGAACATAACAGAAATACATTCTTGTCCACTGTTTAAGGTTCTATACCAGTGCAATGTATATCAACTCTGGAGCTTCTACACAGAACCACACATCAGAGAAGATCTTAAATACAGCTTCAGGTGGAGATTCAAGGAATCTCAGATGATCCACAGAACCATTATGCACAAAGCCAGCTTCATGAAGATCTGCTTTCCATGGGTTGGAGTGGAAGATATCCTGCTATAGAGCTATTGAACAGCTTTTGGATGAATGTTAACACTGACTGCACCCCAGAAACCTTCTGATCTTCTCACCTACATGACTACCTGACTTTACTCCTTGTAGCTGAATGAATCTCCATAAACCTCCACAAAATCTAGTGGAGCTTCTTCCCAAAAGAGTACAATGATAACAGCACATGGAGACTAAATGTGAACTAAGAAGTTCATAAAGTATCTACCAATCTAATGGTTAGGTGTCATGTTGGCCTTGTAGTGTACGTATGATTTACTGCTTTGAAAGGAGAATTAAACCTTCTAAAATGATCAGATGCTCTAAGGGTTCTTTGGTTCTCTCTTCAGTAGAACCCCTAAAGGTGCTGTGTAGGACCGTACCATCTCCATGATTAATGAGGTTAAATGATGGGTTCTCTATGTTCTCAGTGTAGTGTAGGCCGGTCGAGTTGATTACGTGAAGCTTCATGTCATTAAACAATGACTTCTTCAGAAGAGAAGCTGGAGAATCAGAGGTTCACAGGTTTCTGCGTCTCCACCATGTCAGAGAGATCTAATCTAATCAGGTCCATACCACGTTCCTGAGCACGGCCTTTATCTCCGCCATCTTTCTGCTCCTCATTTCCGCTCTTCGCTTCGCTCTCTGTGCAACAAATGTACAATTCCACAACAGTGTGTGTTCGTGCCGGTGTAATCTGCACTCTGTGTGGACCGTGTGCCAAACAGATGTTGTGGGAGGTCGTGGTGTTTATCAGCACTGCGGTTCTCCTGACACATGACTGATATGTAGAACATCTCCTGAGGTCTGGCCTGGATTTATGTGAGGATCTGCTCTTGATAGCAGCATTGGAGTGAACTTTAAGCGATCTCCTCCATCAGCGTTAAAGACTCATGATCCATACTCAGAGCACTAATAAATCCTGAGAAGATTCCCCTTAATCACCGAACTTCCCCCTGAATGGAGGATCAGGGAGCAAGTTACAGAATCCTGAGCGAAGGAATCAAATGTCTCTCTCACACACACACACACACACACACACACACACACACACACACACACACTGGCATCAGATGTCTGAAGCAGTAAATCCTCCCTCCTGCTCGCTCTGATATGAGGAAGGAGATGATGTTTATTTCCACTGCTGCATTTTTCCTTCACTCCGGCTGTAAACTCTACAGAATCACATCTCCATCTCACTGCTTCTCTCTGCTTCTCACTGATTCTCATTGCTTCTCTCTCCATCTCACTGCTTCTCACTGCTTCTCACTGCTTCTCTCTGCTTCTCTCTGTTTCTCACTGCTTTTCTCTCCAACTCACTGCTTCTCTCTGCTTCTCACTGCTTCTCACTGCTTCTCTCTCCATCTCTCTGCTTCTCTCTCCATCTCATTGCTTCTCACTGCTTCTCTCTCCATCTCTCTGCTTCTCTCTCCATCTCACTGCTTCTCACTGCTTCTCTCTCCATCTCTGCTTCTCTCTCCATCTCACTGCTTCTCACTGCTTCTCTCCATCTCTCTCCATCTCACTGCTTCTCTCTGCTTCTCACTGCTTCTCACTGTCTTTATATCTATAAGGTCAGGTTTTTGTGACGTTCTCCTCTTTCTCCACTTCTGATTGGTTGCATACCACAGCGCTTCTTCTCAATCTCCTCCTCTTTTCCTGTTCTTCATGCTCTTTCAGTTTCCTTCACTTGTTTTTCATCTTCTTTTCTTTATTCATCTCTTAATTTTTTATCTTCTTCTTTCCTTCATCTTCTTGTTCATATTCTTCTCAATCTCCTCTTCTTTTCCTGTCCTTTATTCATCTCCTATTGTTTTTATCTTCTTCTTCCTCATCCTCTTCTTCTTCTACTTCTTCTTCTTCTTCTACTTCTTTTTCTTCATCTCATTCACGTCTTCCTTTTTCTGTTCTTTTTGTTCTTCTATTTTCTCACTCTCCTCCAATGTTTTCTTGTTTTTTCAACAAGTTTTTCTTCCTTCTCATCCTCATTTTATCTTCATTTTGTTCTTTTTAACGTTCTTTTATTTTCTTCTTCTCCTTTTCATTTTCTTCTTCTTTTCTTCTTCTTCTTCTTCTTCTTCCTTAGTCTCCTCCTTGTCTTTTTGTTCCTTTTCTAAATTTTTCTTTTTCTCCTCAATGTCCTACTGTAAAGACTGAAAAGAAGAAGAAGAGGTTTCCCCTGTTCTTCTTTGTTCTTTTTTCTCAGTCACCTCCTCATCTTTTATCTTCATCTTCTTCTTTTTTCTTTATTGTTCTTCTACTCAATTTCTCCTTTTCCTCATTTTCTTCTTCTTCTCAGTCTCCTCCTTTTTTGCATCATTGTCTTCTTTTTTATCTTCTCCTTCTTCTTCTTTTTCTCATGTTTATATGTATTATTAGTATTTTGCAGGATTTATAAACTAAAAGATAAATGAGTTCATTAAACAGATTATTTAATGAAATGATTTCTTTTACTCTCACTGTGAAGCTCCTGCAGTGTGAAATCAGTCGTGTGTGAAAATAAACATCATCGTTGCTGCTGCTGTAAAATAGTAAAAACCTCTGTAATCCAGCTGTTCTCCATCTAATAAAAAAAAAACCCTGAAAACAACAATCCCGTGTTATTCCGATTCCGTTTAGCTCATAAATCTGCTCGTTTAAACGTCTAAACTCGTGGGAATTCGTTCTTTTATTTCAATCCGTGGCAATTCAGAAGTGGGTTGTAAAAATGGTGCCATGACCCAGAGTCGCTCCCAAACACCTTCTACCCCCTGCTGGAACACATCTGTACAGCAGCACTTTATGCACCCAGGAGACAAAGGAAAAGAAACGGGCGTGTGAAGTGAAACACTGCAGGAAGACGTTGTGAATGTGTGTAATGGTTTCGCTGGAAAGGATTAAAGCACAGAAATAGAAGAGAAGAAATCCCAAGTGTGTGTTCCTGAAGAGCTGTTCATTTTCTTTCTGCGTTTCTTCTTTACTTTCAGTTTTTGCTTCATAATTAGATTCATGTCCTCTTGTTTCATTTAGAATGCATCCTTCTTTTTTTTTGCTCCTTATGTTTCTGTTTTAGATTTTCTTTTCTGGTATCTGGACTGTCTTAAGCTCAGGTTGTGTTTATGTCAAAAATCTCTTCTGTGTTTCTTCTGTCTTCAAACTTCGGCCATATTACTTCGATTAAAGCCGCACTCATCCGCTCGTCCCTTCACCCTGCTGATAGTGATGTTTATAAATAAAATGAAGATATTTGGTGGAAGCTTGTAGAGAGTTAAAGCAATCGGAGTGTGTAGATCTCTCGTGTGCCGTGTTGAATGTGAGACGAGATGTTGAACACCTTCTGCGCTTAGCTAACTACCTCTAGAACAGTGTTCTGCTAAGGTAAGAGCTGTGAGCAGGTTGCCAGCATTTTTCACACACAGCAAATGAAGAGCAAGGCGTTTAGTGGGAAATGTAAAACAGTAGGTTTGGGGGTGGAGCTTTTTGTGTCTGGTTCAAAGAGTAAACAAAGAGTTTGTTTAAAATAAATGATCAGAGTACAATTTAATCCACTTGTGCAAAAGGAACGTGCAGAGTGGTGTTTTTCAGTAAGCAGCTACATGGTAAAGTTAAGGGTCTGGGTTATGGATCAGAAGTTTGAGGGTTCAAGCTCTGGTATCACCAAGCTTTCACTCTTGGGGTCCTTGAGCAAGGCCCTTAACCCTCTGTACTATTGAATAGTACAAATCAGTTGAGGATGAGGTTATAACAGGTCAAACCCTCACAGCGGTTTGATTACTGCATTGTGTGCACTTGCTATGATTCGTGTTGTTCTGAAGTTGGAAGCTAACACACTTCCACACAGACAGGTGCTGTACGCTACATGTGCTTCTATTCAGTGGTTTCCTGACTGAAAGTTTATGTGACAGGAAGTGGTTTGTGGTAAACCAGAAATATGGGAGTCGGTGATGAGGAAACGGAATAAGAGTGTAAGAGAAGAAGAGAAGAAGCAATCAGTTCCACACACTTGGTATGAGGCTGAATATGAAGTTTCGTGAAATCACTGTGCATTTGAATGTTCTGATCATAAACAACAAACAAAAATGTTCTAGATCACTCTTAGGGTTGCAAAGGGGTGGCAAATTTCAGGTCCATGGGAACATTATCCTAGGGAATTTCAGAAATATTCCAAGTTGGAAACTTCGAAATTTGAAACACCATAAAAACATAAATATAAAAATTTGTTTGGTCATAAACTAAAGCATACAAACTAATACAGATTTAAACAAATTAAATTTTTGACTAGAAGTTTTAAACATAAATTGATGTATTATTTATGTGATTTACATGAAAACTTACTTTATATTAATTTATGTGCAGGACTGTAGAAAAGATGTGTATTATGGATGAATGCACAGTGCCTGTAGGGGGCGTGGCTTCAGTAACCATGCAGGTAAATGTGCAGGTAGAAATTCAACTTCATGAAATCTGGTTGATTATCCTGCAAGATTTTTTTTTCAACTACATTATGTTCCCTGTTATAGGCAAACCAGCAATTTTGTAAATTTCCAGTTTATTCCCCTTTAATTCCCAATGGAAAGTTTCCAGGCTTTTTTTTCCAACCCTAATTACACCTCTTTACTCCCCATACACACAAGTGGAGGTAGAGGACATCAGTGAGAGTTTGGGAGAGAAGTTTAGATTTGTTGGTTACCTCGCTGGTGAAGGTGATGCGGTACGTGTTGTACTGCACTGCAGGTGGAGTCCAGAAAAGTGTAACTGAAGATTCAGTGATGTTTCTGGCACTGAGGTGAGACACAGCAATCAGAGCTGAAAGGAAAGCAAGATGGAGAAAGAGAAAATGAATCATTAAGATAATCAGCATTACACTTGTTCCATCCCAGGTGTGAATCTTTAGCTATTCTAACATTGTTGTCTATACATTTTGCAGCTTGTAGTAACTACTATACTGTATATTAAATATAGTTTCTTTATGGTCCACTTCTGGTGTAAACCTCACATGGGCCTGAAATAGGACCCTTCTGTTATGCTGCACTGTTTTGTGGGATTTTTGCATTGGCTTATTTTCAAAATCCTGCAGACCCATCTGCCCCTCATCACCCTTTAATACTATTAACCTCAGAGAAACACTGCAACAATGGGCCAATGCTTCTGTCCTTTGTCTACATCCTTTCTGCAGCACCAAAACCCAGGTTTGTCTCTGTCCCTTAATGATTCTTTTCAGCTGAGTCTCTTTTCTCTGGTTCTTCAGCTTTTCCCTGTCACATCTCTGCTCATGCACCTGGCTTCATCTGGCGTCCTGCTCAATCTTCCTTTGCCACAATGATTCATCCTCTTTAATGTCATTATTTACTCCATCTTTGGCCTAGGTCAGAACCTGACCTGAAACCAGCCTTGCTTCTAATGATTAAGATTTATTTCTTAAGTATTATTTTCAGATCCTGAACCTTTTCCAGCAAATGGTTCACTCATCTTCTCCAGCTTTACCTCTGTCTCTCTTCCTTCTTCAAAATCAAGCTCAAGCTGTTATCTGGTTTATATCCATAAGATAAAGTTCACATTGTACCTCTTTTACTTATATAATGGTCTGACTCCTCTCCTTCCCCAAGAAAAAGTTCAGACTCCTATTCAGCTCAATTCCACTCTTCCACTCAACTCAAAATAGAAGTTCACTTTCTTTCTTTTTTCTTTCAAGCTTCTGCTGTGGGATAGTTGAGCCAAAGTGGTTTCCAGCACTTTACTTGACAGCAAAGTGAAATTCTTTCTTCTCATATCCTGGTGATGTTAGGAAGCTGGGGTCAGAGTGCAGAGTCAGACATAATACAACACCCCTGGAGCACAGAGGGTAAAGGACCTTGCTCAAGGGCCCCAAGAGAAGCAACTTAGTGATACTGGGGCTTGAACCCTCAACCTTCTGAACAGTAACCCAGAGCCTTATCCATCTTCCAATAGGAATAGGATATTAATCATTAGTTTAGTGCCACATGCTTCAAAGCTGCTACATGTGGGCACTTTAGCAAGACCCCTAACCCAATATGCTCTAGCGATATCTGATCCTGTGTAACCTTTGTATCCTTTGTAACAGCCTTGTGAATTTGCATATGGAAAAGTGATCTATCTATTATCCACAAAGTTCTGTTCCTGCCATGTCCTGCTCCTCATACTTGCATCTGTTCCAGGTCAAGTTCTTAAGGCTTTACACTATTTGTGCAGATCTTGCACTGGGCTCAGTATCAGTCTGTGCTCCCTGGACCAGTCTTAATACGTATCCACCCCCAAGTATTTATTCATTTGTAATACACCCTTAGTGTGACTTACATTTCATACGACTGAGCAGTTAAGAGGTTAAGGGCCTTGCTCAGGGGCCCAGGAGTGGCAGCTTGGTGTGGCTGGGATTTAAATTTATGATTCCCATTTATCTGCTTCTGGTTTTCAAATAGTGCCTATTTATCAATTACAACCTCACCTTTATTATACATAATTACAAACCGCTTGGTGTATCTGGTTTAGTGTAAACACAGATCAATCTTACCTGTTGCACAGTCAGGTCCTGCGAATCCGTCCGTACACTCACTGCAGTCTGGCTCAGCAAATTTAGGATTACACACACATTTGCCGTTCACACATCTCCCTCTGTTGCTGCAGTTATTTAGGCAGGTCTTGGTGGAACAGTCTGGTCCAGTGAAGCCGACTTCACACACACATTGCCCGTTCACACACCTGCCTTTGTTGTTGCAATTTCCGGGGCAGGTCTTTTCAGAGCAGTCTGGTCCTGTGAATCCATCATCACACACACACTTCCCATTCACACACCTGCCTTTGTTGCTGCAGTTGTTGGGGCAGGTCTTTTCAGAGCAGTCTGGTCCTGTGAATCCAGCATCACATACACACTTCCCATTCACACACCTGCCTTTGTTTTTGCAATTTCCAGGGCAGGTCTTTTCCGAACAGTCCAGGCCTGTAAAACCTTCATTACACACACACTTCCCATTCACACACCTGCCTTTATTGTTGCAATTTCCGGGGCAGGTCTTTTCAGAGCAGTCTAGACCTGTGAATCCAGGATTGCAAACACACTTTCCATCCACACATCTTCCTTTATTTTTGCAATTTCTGGGGCAGGTCTTTTCAGAACAGTCCAGACCTGTAAAACCTTCATCACACACACACTTCCCATTCACACAACTGCCTTTGTTGTTGCAATTTCCGGGGCAGGTCTTTTCAGAGCAGTCTAGACCTGTGAATCCAGAATTGCAAACACACTTTCCATCCACACATCTTCCTTTATTGTTGCAATTTCCGGGACAGGTCTTTTCAGAGCAGTCTAGACCTGTGAATCCAGAATTGCAAACACACTTTCCATCCACACATCTTCCTTTATTGTTGCAATTTCCGGGGCAGGTCTTTTCAGAACAGTCCAGACCTGTGAATCCGGAATTGCAAAAACATTTTCCATCCACGCATCTTCCTTTATTGTTGCAATTTCTGGGGCAGGACTTTTCCGAACAGTCCAGACCTGTAAATCCAGCATCACACACACACTTCCCATTCACACATCTTCCCTTATTGTTGCAATTTTTGGGGCAGGACCTTTCCGAACAGTCCGGACCTGTAAATTCCGGATTGCACACACACTTTCCATCCACACACCTGCCTTTGTTGTTGCAGTTTCCAGGACAGGACTTTTCAGAACAATCTGGACCTGTGAATCCAGCAACACACACACACTTCCCATTCACACATCGTCCTTTATTGTTGCAGTTCCCAGGACACTGTACAATTGAGCAGTCTGAACCTGTGAATCCTGCATTGCACACACACTTTCCGTTCACACACCTGCCATTGTTGCTGCAATTATTGGGACATGTTTTAACGGAGCAGTCTGGTCCAGCAAAACCAGGATCACACACACACTTGCCGTTGACGCACTTCCCCTTGTTGCTGCAGTCTCCGGGGCAGTCAGGAACACTGCAGTCAGGTCCACTGAATCCAGCAAAGCACACACACTTCCCATCAATGCAGCGACCCTGGTCATTGCAGTCGTTCAGACACTCATCTGTTGGGGGACGGACAGTGCTGCAGCCCACTCCTACAACACACACATTTCTGCTCTATAAGGATTATGAGGCAACACATCTGCTCACATGCCATTGTGTTTTTGAAAGCTTACTCTAAGGGGTTGCTCAATAAACGTCTATCTGTATTTCTTCTTGTGCAACTAAATACCTCTGAACATCTGTGAGTTCCTTGCTGTACATCTGCTTAATTTTTTTCTTTTATACCTCTGAAGGAAATCTTATGATCTAACCTGGCCACATCTCCATGTCTTTAACACCATTATGGAGTTTCCCCCCCAACTTCCCTTTGAGCTTAAGGCTGTTTTGTCATTCCATTGGCTGGAGTTTGGAAAGCTGTAAGGTGCGTTGAAGCGAAGAAAGATGCAAGTCGGAAAACTCATTAGATTTAATACGAATTTAATAAGGGCACAGCACTGATGATCATCATCATGAAAGTTCATTGCAGGGGTCATAGAACAGGCATCCAACATGAAACAGATGAGAATCAAAGCAGGAGAGAAGATGGAAACAAGGCACAGACGCAAGGTAACAAAAGCATGATGTGAAGACACAATGGGGTATTAATGGGCAAACTCATCAAGAGCTAACACCAAACAGCTGGACACAATCAAGGAACCAGTAAATGGCTGACCAGCAGAAAGACAGAACTAAAAACAAAAAAAAACAACCCATGTTGTTTCCATGGTAACAACAATGCAAGAGGGTGGTTGGGAGTCTAAGACAGTTTTATATTAATGTGCTCATTCTAATATACAACTTCAATTCCAAAAGATTTGGGTGCCGAATGAATTGCAAATCTTACAAATCAATAGAACAATAAATTAGAATAGAATAGAACAGTAGAACAAAAAAGAACATATGAAAAAATAAGGTCATTTTGAATTTGATGGCTGCAAAAAGTTGTTACAGGGCCGTGTTTCCCACAGTGTAGCATCACGTCTTCTGTCCGTTTACATTTGAGAACTGAAGAGAGCAATTCCTGAAGTTTTAGCAGAAGAATGTTGTGCCATATGTGACTGATACGGGATTCTAGCTGCTTAACAGTTCTGGGTTTCCTTTGTTGTGTTTTTTGTTTCATGATTTTTCAAATGGTGAAATGTCTAGACTGCAGACAGTCAGTTCAGCACCCAGACTCTTCTACTACAAAGTCATGCTGTTGCAGTTAACAATGTCTTGCTTAAATAGTTTTGACTTAAACTTGAAAATACTTTAATTACTTTAATATGAACTGTCAATATCTTCAATACTCATCCATACTTTCTACTTTCTTCTTTTCTTTATTTATCTACTTTATTATTTTTTTTTATCCTTATATTTCTTTTTTTTTTTTCATGATTAAATGTTGAACAGTAGTATATAACATTTTAGTGCACGTCATACTCTCATACTTCTGGATGGAAGCAATTGTTACTCTAAAACCTGTATATAGCGTTGAGCATTGATGGAGCTTTTCTTTTTTATGCATGCTGATAATGAGCCAGATGATCCCTCTCCTCTTTAGTCTGAAGGACGTGGTTTTCATGGTTTCCAAAAAGACATTCAAATTTCGAATGCTCTGGTCACAGAACAGTTTTTCCACTTTACCTCAGTATATTTGAAATGAGCTTCGGCCCAGAGAGGATGGTGGTGTTTCTGGATCATGTTCACTCATGCCTTCTTCTTTGCATGATAGAGATTTAAGCTGCATTTGTGGATGACATGCAAACTGTGTTCATAGACAATGATTTCTGTAGGTGTTAATGATCCCTTGTAGTGATTTCCATTACAGAATCATGACTGTTTTAAATGCAGTGGCTCCTGAGGGCCAGAAAATCACCATCCAATATTGATTTTCATTCTTGTCCTTTGTGCACAAAGATTTTTGCAGAAACTTGGAAACTTTTTTTGATATGTTCTGTAAATGATAAGATATTAAACTGTTTTGCAATTTGATGTTAAGGATTCACAGATGATTGGTGAAGTTTTGCCATCTTTATTCTGAGAGTCTCTGCCTCTCTAAGATACACTGTTTATACCTCAATCATCTCACTGACCTGCTGTTAATTAACCTCATTAGTTTTAAAATGTTTCTCCCGCTGTTTCATTTCAATAACATTTACTTTTTCCAGACTTTTGTGGCTCCGTCCCAAGATTATTTAAGGCATGTTTCAGCCATCAAATTCAAAATGACCTTATTTTTTCCATTTGATATGTTTTTAATGTTCTATTCAAAAATAATTGTGTTCTGTTTTTATTCACATTTTGCACAGTGGCCCAACTTTTGTAGGAATTGGGGTTGTACCCTTCTTTTTATAGTAACAGCTAAGGGACACTAAAAATTTGTGGAATTTGGTAGCTGCTACTTAAATTTAGCAATTCATTTTACTAGCAGGTGAGAGTGAAGGGCCTTGCTCAGGGGCCCAGCAGTGCCAGTGTGGTTTTGAACTGAAAACATTCTGATCAGAAGTCCAACATCTGCTGGGGAATGAAATACAGTTTACAGCTGCGATAGCATCAGTGAAAACAGGAGTGTAAGTAGATAAAAGTAATATTTGGCTCTTTTATTGTAAAGTCTGCCAGGTTCCCTGGTGGTCTAGTGGTTAGGATGAGGCGCTCTCACCGCCGCTGCGATCCCTGTTCAGGGAACCAACCCCAGCCATTAGGGATTCACAAGTCAGGTCACTCTTAGTGCCGGTCCGAAAGCCCAGATAAATGGGAAGGGTTGCGTTAGGAAGGACATCCAGCATAAAAACATGTGCCGAATCAAACACATGGATCATGAATACGGATTATCCACTGTGGCGCCCCCTAATGGAAAAAGCCGGAGGTTTTTAAAAAAAATTATTATAAAGTCTGCCAGATTCCTGAGGTATAAGAGACATTTGGTGACCTGTAGGAAAATAATCACCTGTGGAGAAACCAGTATCAGTAACTCTGCATCATTATTTGTCTAAAGAAGCAGGACATGGAATAAAATGAAGTCCTATCCAATTGAATTCTAATTCTAATTTATTTAATGCTTAAAGTGGAAACTAGTGCTCATAAGTTAACACACTCTACACTCAGTGAGGTCATGGTAAGAACATCAGCGTGATCCTGGGCATTTCTACTTTACCTTGACTTTGCTGTGAAGTGCAGCAGCCTCCATTTAGACCTCCACATTTCTCCCTGAGTTCTGAAACCTCCCTTTCAAGAGCTTCGATTCGCTCGTTAACAGCTGCGAATTCAGACTGACAGCAAGAACCGGATCCAGTACTCGGAACCAGACGAATCCGGTGGGTCAGAACCAGAGGAGAACCGGGTGTCAGGTCAAACTCCTGACCTTCGATTGCATTGGGGTCAGAAATACAGCGTTCTGATACCACCAGTTTGACTGGCTGGGACTCAGAGGCAACAGATGCACCATGGGAAAGCAGGGCAGGGTTTGGGATGAGGAAGAGGAAGAGGTGCAAGAGGAAGGGCATTGTGGCTCAGAATCAGAAATGCAGAAAAGTTTCTGTTTGAATTTTCAAGTAGTTCCTGATTGTATTTGACTCAGAATCCTGGAACTTTGTTGCTCTGTGTTTCTTCTTCGAGCTCCACCTCAGAGCCTGCAATAATAATAATAATAATAATAATAATAATAATAATAATAATAATAATAATAATAATAATAATAAAGTGTGTGCTGCAGAAACATGCTCAGACTCTGTAACTGACCTCAATCCGTCCTCCTGATTCTTTATTCTCAGTGTCTGTGGGAGGAAAATGGAAATTAGAGACACAAAGATCAGTATTATAGGGAAATAAAGCAACACACACACACACACACACACACACACACACACACACACACACACACACACACACACACTGTATACACTATTTTGTGCTGAACTTCCCACACAGCTGAAACAATCAGTCCTGAATAAAGGACATTTAAAAATCTGTAAAAAAAAAAAAAAAAAAGTCTCAGTGGCCTTAAACACTAAATCCATTACTGAACTCTTTCTTCTCTCTCTCTCTCTCCTCTCTCTCTCTCTCTCTCCTCTCTCTCTCTCTCTCTCTCTCTCTCTCTCTCCTCCCTCTCTCTCTCTCTCTCTCTCTCTCTCTCTATCTTCTCAGGACATTATGCTGTGCCCTGTGCCCCGTGCCCCCCGCATGCCCCTGTGAGTGGTATTGGTGTGTTTGACTTTTGCCCCGTGACCTTTGTGGTAGATTTACAGCAGGAGTGTGAAAGGGCAGAAGATTCCCAGGTCACGTGGCGCCGGAGGGGTAATTAGTGCATGGCATGTCTTAATTACACCTTTATTACACCAACCTCATCTACAGCTGCTAGAACACTGAGCCTGTAACCCACTGGTACAACAACATCACACATCACACATCACACATCACACACATCTCATCTCACATCACACATCACACACATCTCACATCACATCACATCTCATCTCATCACACATCACACACATCTCATCTCACATCTCACACATCACATCTCATCTCATCACACATCACACATCTCACATCACATCACACATCTCACACATCTCACATCACACATCACACATCACATCTCACATCTCACACATCTCACATCTCACACATCTCATCTCATCACACATCACACATCTCACACATCTCACATCTCATCACACATCACACATCTCACACATCTCACATCACACATCACATCTCACATCTCACACATCTCACATCACACACATCTCATCTCACATCTCACATCTCACACATCTCACATCACATCACATACATCTCACACATCTCACATCACACATCACACATCTCATCTCACATCACACATCACACATCTCATCTCACATCACACATCACATCTCATCTCACATCACATCACATCTCACATCATCACATCTCATCTCACACATCATCACATCACACATCACATCTCACATCTCACATCACATCTCACATCTCACACATCTCACACATCTCACATCACACATCACACACATCTCATCTCACATCACACATCACACATCTCACATCTCATCTCACACATCTCACATCTCATCTCATCACATCTCACACATCTCACACATCTCACATCACACATCACACACATCTCACATCTCACATCACACATCACACATCTCACATCATCACACATCACATCTCACATCATCTCACATCACATCACACATCTCACATCTCACACATCTCACATCACACATCTCACATCTCACATCTCACATCTCACATCACATCTCACATCATCTCACACATCACATCTCACACATCTCATCACATCACACACATCTCACATCTCACATCTCACATCTCACACATCTCATCTCACATCACACATCACACATCTCACATCTCATCACATCACACATCACACATCTCACATCTCACATCACACATCTCACATCTCACATCTCACATCACACACATCTCATCTCACACATCTCACATCTCACATCATCTCACACATCTCATCACACATCACACATCTCACATCTCACATCACATCACACATCTCACATCTCACACATCTCACATCTCACATCACACATTTCACATCACACATCTCACATCTCACATCACACATCACATCTCACATCACATCACATCTCACATCTCACATCACACACATCTCATCACATCACATCACACATCTCACATCACACACATCTCACATCTCACATCACACATCTCACACATCTCACACATCTCACATCACACACATCTCACACATCTCACATCACACATCTCATCACATCTCACATCATCACACATCACATCTCACACACATCTCACATCACACACATCTCACACATCTCACATCACATCGCTCACCTCATACTCCTCAATTCTGTAAAGATGCTTTGAGACACAGTCTGTTATGAAAATTACAATAGAAATAAACTTTACAATTAAATCATTTCTCTGTGAGATCAATAAAGTGCTCAGATTCTGAAACTTCAACAACGAGCCAATCGGAGTCAAACTCTTCAACAATCCTCTATTCTTATGAGAGAGTCAAGAAGGGAGACAAAGTTTATAGTGAAAGAGAGAGAGAGAGAAAGAAAGAGAGAGAGAGAGAGAGAGAGAGAAATAGAAAGAAAGAGAGAGAGAGAAGGATGAAGGAGGGAAACAAAGTGAAACAGCAGGTAATTCCATTTTTGGATTTCTGGAAACCTGCTGGCAAATTCTGCAGGCTAAACGAAGCACACACACACACACACACACACACACACACACACACACACACACACACACACATCACACACACACACACACACACACACGCACACACAAAATACACATCACACAAACAGACATACACGCATCACAAACACACACACACACACAAACACACACACACACACACACATCACACACAATCAATCACCCAGTCCATCATACAACTACACAATCAATCACACAGTCCATCACACAGCTACACAATCACACAACTACACAATCAATCACACAATCACCCACACATCTACACAATCAATCACTCAATCCATCACACATCTACACAATCAGTCACACAAGTACACACTCAGACACCTACACAACTACATAATCAATCACACAATTAATCACACAACTAAACAATCAAACAATTAATCACACAATTACACAACTACACAATCACTGAATAAAAACTAATCACTGGCCAACAGCTATAACAGTAATAGCAGTGTAGCTCCGCCCACAAGACTCACACACAGTCTCATTCCATTCTCTTACAATCCTTTATTCATGATTTTATTTATTTATTTTTTAGTGTTTGTTTAGGTCTCGTGCTCTCAGGTGTTTAATGCGTGGAGACGTTTCAGACCTGCGTTTATAATAATAATAATAATAATAATAATAACAATAATAATAATAATGATAAATATTTTTACTGATATGAAATATGAATAATAGATGATTATGATATAAAAAAGTAAAACCCGAGTGAATTTTAAATCAGAAGATAAACAGTGATGTAATGATTCAGTTTATTCCAATCTCACAATCAGTGTTTATAATAACAATAATTATATTATATTATCTCTTTATTACAGTACAGACTGACTCCAAATTGATCATTTATGTATTCAAAAACAAACAAAAATACAAACAATCAAACAAATACATAATATCTCAAAATCACAATAAATAGATGTTTGTTTGTTTGTTTGTTTTGTTTGTTTGTTGTTTGTTTTTTACCATTCTTTTTACAAGATTAATATAATTAAAATGAATAATGAATAAATGAATAGTTCATTAAAATCAAAAACAAAATACTTTAAAAAAAATGTATAAGAATGAACAGTTCATTCCCTTTGATCAGCTTTTTTTTTTTTAAAGACACGTCTTGTAAAGAACACGTTAGTGAGACGTCACAAAGCAAACACGTATAAATTCTCCAAAAAATATATAAATATCATTTAAAAGTGACTTGATTCATTACAGATATAAACTCATCAGTAAATATAATACATTTATAAACCTTTTGAAAGTTATTTATTTTTATTTTATTATTTATTTTATATTTTATATAATCGAATATATTTGATATTTGTTTGTTTATTTATTTTATTTGTTTATTTCATTATGGATGCCTTTATTTTCTCCCCGTATCTGAGGAGCTGCAGGAGGAGTATCGAAGACGATGTGAGAGTCTGAAGTGTAGAAAATAAAGAAATAAACACAGTGAGAGTCAAAGTTCTGATCCGATTCGATCCGATCTCAGGGGCATCACCCACCAAATAACCACAGCATGCAGGTCACCATGGTAACCACATACACTACGGCTAATAGGAATATTTTGGGATTTTTGGGACTTACCTGAGAAGAGAGGGATGCTCTCAGTCTGTCATTCCATCACCTCTTTCTGTATCTTCTGTCTCTTTCTCTTTTCATCTGTCCAGTCTCGGAGAGGACTGATGGACTGACTGAAACGAGTGAGAGGAGGGAAGAAGGGAATGAGAGAGAGAGAGAGAGAGAGAGAGAGAGAGAGAGAGGAGGGAAGCTATAAAGTTTTCTCATTCTTGAAGAATTTGTCCTCCCCCTGTTTTCCTCTCTCTCTCTCTCTCTCTCTCTCTCTCTCTCTGTGATGTAACTCGGTGAGGTTTTGCAGGTCCCCATGGGACGTTGGTTGGGTTTTGACTGAAAACATCTGATATTTGTTTGTCTTTAGACGAACTAACAGAAAACAATCTCAGACTCTTTCTTTCTTGTCTCTCCATCAACACACTCTTTTACACAACGTTTCTAAATTCACACTCAGTTCTTCACCGAGTTGCTGTGGAGCTCCTAGAGCACCCGTCTGAATCTGTATCATAGCCCGAGCTAAATCAGAGAGCATTAGCGATTTTCTCAGGTGCTTCAGAGCGTTTCTCTGATCAGAAATGAAATTTTTAAAAACTTCTTGTTCAACCTTCAGGTCATGTCGTCACTTGTGCACATAAAAGGGTTTTCTGGTTACTTACAACAAAATGTAAATGTTTTTGTACGTTCATTTATTCTTCTGCTGTTTCCTGCATTATAGTTGATAATGTTCATGTTGATAAATATGTTCTACTGATCCTCTCCTGAATAGTTTTAACCCCCAAAACATCTCAGCATCTGTTCATTAACAGCTAAATGGATAAAGCAGGTGTCAGAATCTGTGAATTTCTATTAAACTTGTTTAAATGTATCTCGAATTGATGAATTGTGCAGATGAATCTTGAACGTCACTAATGAAGGTGAGTGAACGACATCAGAACTGATCATCAGTTAGTTCTCTAAAACAGGTCCAACTCTGATTAGTGACAGCAATAAAGAAGAAATGAACATGGTGAAGAGCAGGAAGAAGAATAAAGAGGCAGAATGAAGGAAGAGGAAGAAGAGGTCAGAGATTCATTTCAGATGAATTTAGATTTATTATTATGGACCATGTTGTCAATCACAATGGCGTCGGGTCGCAGGGTACAGTCGAATAATCTGAGATCAACCAGGTCTAATTCAAACATTTCATAGACAGAACATGGATGTAATCCAGCGTGGACTGTGCTGTTATACTGTATATACATTTATTTATATATATATATATATATATATATATATATATATATATATATATATATATATATATATATATATATATATTTTCTGTATCACACAAACACACAAAGCCCTTCTTCACACCTCAGCAGGTCAGAGTGCACAGTTCTGCCCTATGGTGTTTCCTGTGTTTGCCTTCATAATGGTAGATTTTTCCTCATTGTGCTTTCGTGTTTTTTTTCCTTTCTATCACAACAACATTGTGATTGATTTTTTTGCCAGATTATTTATTACAGTACAGCAAAAGTGTGACTCCTGTTCGGTCTCTAACAAACAACATCCCACCTACAGTAATGTGTAGATCTGTGCTGCTGAAATTCATTAGCACCATACAGAAGAAACTCAGACTTGGGAATTTTTAGTCACTGGAATCCAAAGAGTTTACATCAGGAAACACTGAAAGCGTACGCCGTCATGCCGACTACACGACCAAACAATGACAAAAGGACTTGAGATGGAAATGAGATCTGACACAAATACTCACTTGTTAGAGATGAAATGAGGATTTTGAGAAAAGTACAGGCTGTTCCATGAAATCCGTTGTGTTGTGCTGTTTGTACAAATAGTTTTGAGAAATGCATTTACTAGTTTGCAAATATTAAGAAGTATTCAAAAAATGCTCTGAGAGTGCCCATGATCTTTGTAACCCCCCACACCCCACCCACCCCCGGTTCCGGATGCTCCTGGTAGCTTTGTGGTGAGTAAATCAAACCCTAACCAACATCAGATTCTCCCAGTATGTTTTTTACAGGTCGGTAACCTAAATGCCATTTTCAGCTGATTCAGCTGTAAATCCACTCCCACATATCAGCCAGTCTGAAACTGGTGTTAAATCCTGGTGATGCTTTTTGTTCTATTTTTCATTTGAACATTTTCTTCTCATCAAATTTCTCTTCTGCCTTGAGCTGTTTATCAAAATCAAAGTTTTTATTTACTGAAATCAGTTGGTCAGGTTTCTGCTTCATTAAAGCCCCAGAAATCATACGCTCTGTCAATCTGTAGATTATATATCAAAATCTGACTCTGTTAGACATAAAACCCCAAAATCTACTCAAATCTTTGAAGTCAAAGTCAAAACATCGCTATGTTAAAGAAATTCAATCATTTTAACTGATTGCCATGTTTTTTGTGTAAAAAGTCACTTTTTTATTGAAGCTGTGACTTTCTGAGATCTGTGATTTGTTTCCAAGCAGCCATCTTTTGTAAGATATTGGTGTGTTTTACAATAATGAAAGTGATTATGTTCAACACTCGAATTAGTTCTCTAGAATTAGCAAAGAAAACATGCTAACATGCTTAAACCCAACAAACATTGGCTCAGAGTGTGTTTTTAAAATGAGAGACTGCGTGTGTTTCCTGAAGGTGAAGTGATGCTGTGTTACAGTTTACAAGCCTGTGTTTACTTCAGCATCAAACTGATTCAAAAGATTTGTTTGTGGCAGTGTGGGAGTTTTATCTGATTATAGGGTTGTGCATAAACTGTTGGATTGTGCGACATTTACAAGATTATATACGAGACAACGAGTGTGGAGCTGCGCAACAGTAACCAGGCCATGAAATCGACACAAGATAAAGACCAGGACCTCTTTATAGGCTGTACAACACCCTCATTACCGTGATCACAATTGTGTGTGTGTGTGTGTGTGTGTTTTATCCAGGTAATCACACATATATATATATATTTATATATATATATATATATATATATATATATATATATATATATATATATATATATATAATTATATATATACATATATATATATATATATATATATATATATATATATATATATATATATATATATATATATATATATATATATAATTTTTTGTATATATTTTTTTGTATATTCACAAAAATAAACCAAAAAATGAATCATATTTTTTTAAACGATTTGGTGCTGAGGTAAACACAGGCTTGTGTACTGCAGCACAGCATCTGCTTTACCTCTTCAAAACTTACACAGTGTCTCATTTCAAAAGCCCATGCTGAGGCAGTGTTTGCTTTGCATTTAGCATGAGTTGGATTTAAGCATGCTAGCCTGTTTTCTTTGCTAATGTAAAAGCCATGAGTGAAAAACGAAGACTAAAACTCACAGTTTCCATGGGATTTAGGAGGTAAGTATCAGCCAGGTGCTGCTAATAAAATGCTCTTGAAGAACTGCTAATTAGCGAGTGTGATTCAATTCAGTTTGATTTGATTTCTATCGTACTTTTCATTGTCTTAAAGCAGCTTTACAGACTGTAAGAATTAAGGAACAAAATCCACTTTATATTTAAGTACATGTGTATTTATATCAGATGAGCAGCCCGGGGTGACAAAGTTAGGAAAAAACTCCCTTAGATGGTATGAGGAAGAACCCTTCCTCATCTGGAGACACCAAGAGTGTGACTATAAATCATAAAAATATTACAAACACTGAAGAAATGCTGAGAAATTTGAGTGTGTAGTTATGAATAATGTCCTTTTTACAGTCTTCTACAGTCAGTTGGACTTGTGGAACCAGGAGCTCCTGAACAACTCATAAATCAGCTCAACATCTGAGATCATTATAGATTCAATACCAACTCCTCCATGCCAAAGCCTTTAAATGTTCAGTGATGGATGCTGGTGTAGAATGTTTTTTGAGTACTGATTATGAGGTTTTTAATCATCAAAATCCAATCTTGCGAAAACTTCATGAAGTGGGATCCAACAGTAGTTGGCAGGTCTGGAGCTTTCTGCTGTGTGTTATCACAACAATAAAAGAGGAAAGGCATCAGCAATGATTATAGAGAAGCAGCTGCTGCTGCCCATAAACCTGGAAGGGTTATAAGGCCGTTTCCTAACAACTCCAAGCTCGTCATTCTACAGTGATGAAGAATATTCACAAGTGAAAGCAAATACACCCCAAAGTCAGACTGTGTGATGGGATACACCTCAGTCAGTTCAGGCCCCAGTTAGCATATTAAATATGAACGTTCATTAGAAAAGAATTGAATAAATATGGTTTGTTTGGAAGGGTTGAAAGTTTTTTCTCTCTACAAAGAAAATAGCAGCATAGTTTAAGTTGGCAAAGTTGCATTTAAACAAACCACAAGACTTCTGGAACAATGTCCTTTGGACAGATAAGACAAAAAGTCGAGATGTTTGGCCATAATGCACAGCACCATGTTTGGCAAAAAAAAAAACACCTCATATCAACTGTCCAGCATGGTGGTGGAGGGATGATGATAGAACCAGGGCACCCTGATGTCATTTATTTAGCCATTAGTTAGAAAAAAGAAATAAAATGTAAAAGATGATCTCCTCTGTGTGCATGCATACCCTCCCCTGCAGAGATCTTTCCTGAGGTACAGGAAGAGCCACCATGGCACCACCAGAGTCCACCATTAAGAGCAATGATGGCTGATGTTAACTTCATCTGGTGAATTAACTCTTAAAACCAGCTCCATTAACAAGGAAGCCTACTTCTACTTCCTGAGGAAACCACAGCTCAGACCATCCCTACTACATTCTATGTAGGAACTATAGAAAGCATCTGTATTATTGCCTCAGTTGGAATTGTGACAGCAGATAGTGAGGACAGCTGAGCTCATTGTGGTCTCTATTTCCACCATCACATTCATTTGCACCACAAGCTGCATCTGCAAAGCCACCAGCATTGTGACCTGTTCACACCTGAGACCTTCTCCACAACCTCACATGATCTGCTCATTCCAGAGGTCAGTGGTGTGTCCTCCTAAGTTCTGATCAGGCCAATGTACTGGCCTCTTAAGCTTTGTTCTGCAACCTGTCTCTGGTTAGCCATTTCCAGTTCCCTCATGCGTCCTCAGCATCTGCACCTGTTTCTGTTTCACTCTTTAAATAGTTTGTGTATAAACGCCTGTGTAAAACAATACTCATGTAGAGTAATGAAATACAATCCTTCAGGTCTTTCAATAGGACAAACTGTAGCAGAGAGAGAGAAAAAATGGATCCTTGTAGTCTATAGTCATTGTATTTTACAGCCAGACATGTTCTACTGTACTGTAATGATTCTCTGGGCTGCAGGTCCACTTGGTCAGACACATGGAGTTTCCACAGCAGCTTGTAGAAGATGATGTGAACGCAGCGAGGCAGTGTTTAGTCCAGTAACCTTATGCAAGATCATTACACATAATTAGCTAATGCTTTTAGACAGAATGTAATATAAAACTTCTCCCATAATCCCAAAGGCTCCCAATTTTCTGGTTCTTCTCAGGTTGCCATGGTGATCCAGCAATGTAATGGACTCAATGCTAATGCCTTAAATCTGTCTGTGTTTGTTTTCACTTTGTTGTTGTTATTGTTTTAGCTCAGAAACTTCTAGAACGGTGTGTTTTTAGCATATGAGGTCAATCTGGAGATGTTTGGCCGTAATGCAGAGCACCATGTTTGGCAAAAACCAAACACAGCATACCAGCACCAACACCTTATACAAACTGTCATAGAGTTGTGATGATTTGGGTTTGTTGTGCAGCCAGGAGACATGGACACACTGAAGTCATGTCAAAGTAGTCTAGAGTCAAATGTGAGTCCATCTGTCCGACATCTAAAGCTTGGCTGAAACTGGGTTATGCACCAGGACAATGATCTTAAGCACACCGCCAAATCATCTCAGGTTGCCTTAGTGATCCAGCGATCTGATGGATTCAATGCTGATGTCTTAAATGTGTCCATGTGTTTGTTGTTATTGTTTTAGCTCTCTCTGCAGATGTTGGTCTTTGAGGGGAGGAAAAGATGGAGCTGTCAGTTATCTCCACTTCCTTTCAAAGTTTCTCCAGCCAGTCAAAGCCCAGACCTGCTACTCAGTGTCAGGACCAGGTTTCATAAAAGCATATTGTGGACTATACCCCAATGTTTCCCTTCAGAGTAGATTATATCCGAATGTCTCTCCTTAGAGTAGATAATATCCCAGTGTCTCTCCTCAGAGTAGATTATACCCCAGTTTCTCTCCTCAGAGTAGATTATACCCCAGTTTCTCTCCTCAGAGTAGATTATACCCCAGTGTCTCTCCTCAGAGTAGATTATACCCCAGTTTCTCCTCAGAGTAGATTATACCCCAGTGTCTCTCCTCAGAGTAGATTATACCCAGTGTCTCTCCTCAGAGTAGATTATAACTCAGTGTTTTCCCTCAGAGTAGATTATACCCCAGTGTCTCTCCTCAGAGTAGATTATACCCCAGTTTCTCTCCTCAGAGTAGATTATACCCCAGTGTCTCTCCTCAGAGTAGATTATACCCCAGTGTCTCTCCTCAGAGTAGATTATACCCAGTGTCTCTCCTCAGAGTAGATTATACCCCAGTGTTTCTTCTCAGAGTAGATTATACCCAGTGTCTCTCCTCAGAGTAGATTATACCCCAGTGTTTTCCCTCAGAGTAGATTATACCCCAGTGTCTCTCCTCGGAGTAGATTATACCCCAGTGTCTCTCCTCAGAGTAGATTATACCCAGTGTCTCTCCTCAGAGTAGATTATACCCCAGTGTGTCTCCTCAGAAGAGATAATACCCAGTGTTTTCCCTCAGAGTAGATTATACCCCAGTGTGTCTCCTCAGAAGAGATTATACCCAGTGTTTTCCCCCAGAGTAGATTATATCCCAGTGTCTCTCCTCAGAGTAGATTATACCCCAGTGTCTCTCCTCAGAGTAGATTATACCCCAGTGTCTCTCCTCAGAGTAGATTATACCCAGTGTCTCTCCTCAGAAGAGATTATACCCAGAGTTTTCCCTCAGAGTAGATTATATCCCAGTGTGTCTCTTTCATAAAAATGTGGATTATTCCCCCAGTGTCTCTCCTGAGAGTAGATTACACCCAGTGTCTCTGCTCAGAGTGGATTATACCCCAGTGTCTCTCCTCAGAGTGGATTATACCCTGGTGTCTCTGCTCAGAGTGGATTATACCCCGGTGTCTCTGCTCAGAGTGGATTATACCGTGGTGTCTCTGCTCAGAGTGGATTATACCGTGGTGTCTCTGCTCAGAGTGGATTATACCGTGGTGTCTCTGCTCAGAGTGGATTATACCCCAGTGTCTCCCTGTGTGGTCTGTAATACCCTTTTTCTCATTATTACCTCACACAGATAGTTGTTACTCACTGTATATCTGATCTCCATTGAGATGAGATGAGTTGACGTTGTTGGTGCGGAGAAGTAAAAGCAGTGAAAGTGAGAGTTTTCTTTGGATGAAAAGTGAGAATGTGTGTTCAGTGTAACGAGTGTGAAGCTTCCACAGATCTAAATCTGGAATCTGAACAAAATAAATCAAATGAAATTGTAAATTTTCAGTTACACTTGATAAATAATAATTTCTTCCTGTTCTCACTTATGTTATAGCATCTACAGACAAAACCACAGTTTATCACATAAAGTCCTCTGTACTGAAAACATCACAAAGCTTCAAGTTACAATGTGCTAAAACTGGAGACTCCTTCCTTTCATTTCCTCTGAAGTATTCAGATGGGATCTACTTCTCTCTCTCTCACACACACACACACAAAAACAAACAAACCGACTGATGGATTGAACACACTTTGGGCAGAAGATTGTCTCACCCGTGTGTGTTTGTGTGTTTGTGTGTTATGTGAAGAGTTGGACTCAGTAGATGTGCAGGTGATGGTGATCTTCAACTGTTTCTGCAGCCGTGCTCTTTATATTTCCTCGTATCATAAATCTCTCCTTCCAGAGTTTATCGACATTCTGTAGACTTTTTACCAATGCAGACCTGCTTCCAAACTTCTCCAGTCCACACACACACACACACACACACACACACACACACACACACACACACACACACACATTGTCATCCTTCAAGGTGTGTGTATGTGTGTCTGTGTGGGTTTTTTCCCATCCAGGGTGTTCAAAGCCTTGAGCCCTGATTTCTGTGGAATCGTTTTCAGGCTCCTCAGAAACCTGTGTTAAAGAAATGGTATAGAATAGAATAGAATAGAATAGAATAGAATAGAATAGAATAGAGATAAATAGAGTTAATAGGACATGTTGTGTTTTTTCTCAGCAGTCTGTATTGGTCTCATTTCCACGCTAAAGCTCCACACAGTGACCTCATGCTGGTTATGAGCTCCAGGAGAACCCGGGTCAGTTGGTTCAACTGTGTGTGAGTGTGCGTTTGTGTGTGTTATGCACATGTTCAGAGGTTATATAAATCTTTACACACCCCTGTAATAATTAGGTGCTTTGTGCTCGTAAATCGGATTCTTCCAACCTTCCTTTACTACGTGCCACTTTTCTTGCTCCAGATTTATCAACCTGTAAATGGATCTCCTGAACACGGCCCTCCACAGGATTCAGATTTAGACCTGGGCTGTGGTTGTACCAATCCAGAAGGCTGATCTTCTTCTGAAGCAGTTCCTCTGTTGATTTTGCTGATCATTGTGCTGGATGTTGACTTGTTCCTCATCTTTAGCTGTCTGTAGATGGTGAACTGCAGGTTCTGTAAACAACATGGAGTTTCCATGATTCCCCTTAATCTTTAAATAGAAACATGTCCAGAGAAAAGCAGCTCTATAACATGATTTTAGGATCTTTTCAGAAGGATCAGGCCAAAGTTTGTGCTATGGTTAGATTTATGTGTGTGATGTGGTGCTTCCACCCAGCCCTTGTACCCTATAACACCTGTGTATAAGTGTGAAGAACATCAGTAGGTTTTTGTCATCTGCAGTGTAATGCATCCCAGATATTCTTGCATCTATGTGAATGTTGTAGAAGGTCTCTTAGATGTTCTCTGATAAGGCCTTTTTTTATCAATTTTGGTGAAACATCTTGTATTTATGGTAATAATCCATTTTCTGTTGATCATGGGCTTCATGATGTTCCAGGATACAGCTAATAAGTGGGACATTTATGTGTACACTGCTCATAGTTTGTTATTTTTCTCATCCTGGTCACTCACTCCAGTGGAACATTCCAGCCATTGGTTGCATTTAGAAGTGTATCTCAACATAATGCTAGAACCTGCTCATTGGTTTGGTCAGTGTTTGGTCAGTGTTTGGTCAGTTGGCCAGGACTGAAATAAACAAACCAAAATCTTCCTAAAGGATTCTGGAGCATGTTTAGCCCAATGATTAGTATCATTCGCATTCCAAGACATTCCATTGGCAAAGGCTATATCCTTATTCCTGTGGCCTCACACACACACACACACACACACACACACACACACACACACACACACACACAGAGTCCTGTAATGACGTTATACTCTCAAGTGTGCACTCAGTAATAGTTAATTGTATTACATCACCACCCCCCAACAAACCCCCCTTCCTCACCCACTGTGTTTGGGATGTCAGTAAATCACACACTCTATAAATGCCCTCTGAATTAACGCTCCTGAGTTTTCCTGAGGAAACGAATGAAATACTCAACGGGGTGGTTTTGCAATGCAATCACCATCTGCTGTGTTTTCATACACACTGTGTTTGGCTGCTCTTGTGTTTGGTTTGGTCGCATCGCTAAACGCTGGAGCAGTCGTGTTAGCATGCGTACCAGGTCTACACTTTCAGTCTACAGAAAAACAGAACGAATCCTCCCTCACAAGCTGCATTTAATTTAACATCTCATCCCTGAAGTGTGTATATTCATACAGGAGTAATGTGTTGAGCTGGAATTAAACAAACCCCACACACAATCCAAGAACGACTTCTAACACCTGAGCAGTGGTGCAGTTAAGGGCCTTGCTCAGGGGCCCAGGAGTAGCAGCTGGGATACGAACTCATGACCTTCAGATTCAAAGTCCAATGCTTTAAAGTCTAAGTTACTATACATCCATTTACAAATGTAAACAAGTTTAAATCGGATCATATAAGAACCATATAAATATCTGATAGGAACCATGGATATCTTAATATATACTGTAGATATCATGTATATATCGATATTCAGAAACTCTGAATATATAGATACAGTATAGAAATCGATTCAAATTGGAGCCATATAGAAATCTGATTATAATAAAACCATTTAGAAACTGTTTATATGGAAACCTTTTTGAAATTTGATCATATAGGAAACGTGTGCAGATCTGATGATATGACACAACATACTGAATGATAACAAAACCTTATAGAGACATTTCAAATGGTCACCTATTAAAATCTAATAAGACCCCTATTTAAATATGATTATATAGGAACACCTAATTATTACTGAAATGTAATATATTTTTATGAGCAGCCAAAAAAAAAAAAAAAAAACAGTAAAAAAAAAAAGCAATCAAGAAAGAAACCATATGCAAATGTGATGAAGCATCACATCAATATAGAATCCGATTATATTCCAAGTCCTTACTTGGGAAAATATAATGGTATCCCTATAGACATAGGGTTATATAATAGATTAGATTAGATTAGATTAAACTTTGTTATTGTGCAAAGTACAAGTACAGAGCCAATGAAATGCAGAACCAGAAGTGCAAATAGCAATGTGTATAAATAAATCTACAATAATCATATTGTGGGAGTGCAAAGGTTTAATATATATTACAATAATTCTGTATAATACAAATATTAAGATAAACACAGGCAACAGGCGTAAAAGCCACTTATAAAATATCAATAAATTCCCAATAGCTTTTTACAGTGGCATCATCAAAGCCTTCAAATCCTTATCAAGTCAAGTTTATTTCTATTGCGCTTTTTACAACACACATCATCTCAAAGCAGCTTTACAGAATTTAACAGTGAAGGTGAACGGTGTGTGTTTATCCCTGATGAGCACCATGGAGACTGTGGTGAAGGAAAAACTCCCTTAGATGTTCTGAGGAGGAAACCTTGAGAGGAACCAGACTCAAAAGCAGAACCTCATCCTCATCTGGGTGACATCAAGAGTGTGATTATAGTCTTTAAACACTACAGAACACTGGAGAGTGAGAGCTAACATGAGCACTGGAGTGTGTGATTATGAGTGATGTTCTTTCTACAGTCTTATACAGTCAGTTGGAGTTGTGGAACCAGGAGCTACTGAGCAACTCATAAAATATCTCAACATCTGAGATCATCACAGATTCAACACCAGCTTCTCCATGCCAGAGCCTTTAAACACTCCAGGAGGTCCAGTGTCCAAACTCCACATGAAGTGGGATCCAATTGTCACTGGTACATCTCTAGATGGTTCGGGATGTTTGTGGGCATCTACTTCTTTAAAGGGCCACAATCTTCATGAGGTGGGACGTGACTGGAGCTGGAGCAACCTCAGGATGCCTCGGGATGCGGAGAGAAAGAGAAGCAGTGGAGAGGAATTAGCGTAGCTGCTGTTCATGATATTAACAGCACAAGTTGATAATGTGCATGTGATCAGATGTTCTGGAGCACAAGGTTATGATGTGATGTGTGAAAAGGATTTGCATAAACGCGATATCAGTGGTGTAATTTACTGCAGAACTGATCGTTGTCTGATCTCTCATGGGTGCAGAAGATCTGCTACAAACATCCATACAAACAGGACACACAGTGGAGAAAAAGAGAAAAGACTCTGGTTTGTCCATTTTCAGAAGACTGGAAGAACATCAAGAAACCAGGGCTATCACTCCTCAGAGAGAGAGAGAGAGAGAGAGAGAGAGAGAGAGAGAGAACTAAAAACGAATGAAACGAGTGAGAACGAGAAGTTTACAAGACATTGAAGGCTTTCTTTTTTAATGCATTTCTTAAAGGCCAGATGGTCTCTCTCTCTCTCTCTCTCTCTCTCTCTCTCTCTCTCATAATGATCGAGTGGAAAATAAAAGCATCTGGATGAAGAGAAAAACATCAGCACTGTACCGGGACTCATCGCTCTGCACCATCGTCACAACACACACGATTAGTGAAATATGCACCGAGGCCACGTGTGCCCTTTAGAACTCCCATCCTGAGACTTCAGCATCATAACAAGACGTGTTAAAGTTCCTCCCAGTATAAAATCAGCTCCTGATCACCTACGCCATCATCGCACCAGAAACCCATATTAATTCAGCACAGGAGGACGTTCTCCTGCCCGGTCTGAGCTTTTGCTCTTTTTTAAATCCTTTCGCTCTTACAGTTTTAGCGAAGCCTGTATGAGTCACGCCGAGAAAAACGAGCTTTAAAATGCCGATCACGTCCGTCATCACAGTTACATCAAAACCTGTTTATACATCAGCAGCTTTACGGCACAAAGGCTCCAAATTAACACCATTATCTCAGGAATTCATGCCTGCAATCCTGTTCAGATAATCCTGAGTGGATCCTGGTTTATCTCTCACTGCTCTGGAGAAGAAACCAGTCTTAGTCTTAGTCTGAGAATTAAACTGTATACACATTTGTATATGCACAATATTGCCAAAGGTTTGTGGACACCTGGTCATTAGTATGACTTAGTATAGCTTTTTTGAGCATTCCACATTTAGTCCCAATTTGCTCTTATACTTCTCTCCACTCTTCTGGTAAGATGTTCCACTAGATTCTGGAGTGTGATTGTGAAGATTTGTGCTCATCATCTACAAGGGTGTGAGTAATGTCAGGTACTGATGTAGGTAAAGTGAGGGGTCTTGGGGTGAAGTCAGTGTTCATTCATCGCAATAGGGTTGAAGCTCTATAGCAGGCCACTCAAGATCTTCGTCTCCAAAACCATGTGAAGCAGATCTTCATGGAGCTGGCTTGCGCACATGGGCATTGCCGTGCTGGAACAGGTTTGGCTTTTCGAGTTAAAGTGAACGCAAACGCTTTGTGGTAACAGTTTGGAGAAGAACGACATATGGTAGAAAAGCTCGGGGGTAGATGAATATAAACATGGTTGTACTGCATCAGCAAGGTCTCTCCCAGGCAAACATCTCAAAGCAGACTGGACTTCAGAATTTGCTCTTCAAACTATTTTGAAGAAACACAAAGGAAGAAACGGGCGATGTTGAGTAGCAATGACGCAGTTTATGGCCAAGGAAAATTAATGTAGCCGACACATTATTTTTACTTTCCTTTAACATCAGATAATGTTAAGCAGAGCCATCAGCAAAGAGCTGAAGGACACCAGTGGGACTCAAATACACACATTTACTGTCTGGAGAAGTTTGGCCAGAAGTGGTCTTCATAAAAGTATTGCAGGCAAAAAACTTTCAAAATGGAAACAAATCTAAGTGTCTTAACTCTGCATGAAAACAGAGGAACTGGGATAAAGGTAAAATGTCAGCAGGTGTTTTTGGGCTGATGAGCCAAAATCTGAAATATATGTCTGCAGCAGGAGGCAGGATGTTTTTGTTGTCTGTACTTTGCTCCATTCAGCTATTCCTCAACCCTGACCAGTCACCCAGTCCCTGCTGCTGAAAAACACCCTCACAGCATGATGCTGCCACCACCATGCTTCAATGTTGGGATGATTCCTGGTTTCCTCCAGATATAGCATTTAAAATTGAGGCCAAACAGTTCAATCTTGGTTTCATCAAACCAGAGAAATTTGTCCCTCACAATTTGTCCCTCACAACAAAAGAGTCCTTTGTTTGCCTGTCGGCAAACTCTAAGTGGGCTTCAATGGGTTTCACACTGAGGAGAAGCTTCCATTTGGTCCCTCTGCCATAAATCCTAGATGGGTGAAGGGCTGTAGTGATAGTTGTCCTTCTGGAACTTTGCCCATCTCCACACAGGATCTCCAGAGCTCACTCATAGTGACCATTAGGTTCTTGGTCACCTCTTGAAGTAAGACCATCCTGTGATTGCTCAGATTGTCCGGGTGACCAGCTTTTGTAAGAGTCCTGGTTGTGCCACACTTGTTCCATTTGAGAATTATGGAGGTCACTATGCTCTTGGAAATCTCAAGTGCAGCAGAAATTTCTGCAGCCTTCACCAGATCTGGGTACAACCCTGTGCCTGAGATCTTCAGGAAGTTCCTTTGACCTCATGGCTTGATGTTTGCTCTGATCTGCATTCTCAGCTGTGAGGCCTTCTACAGAGTGGTGAATGTCTTCCAAATCATGTCTAAACATTTCCACAGGTAGACACCAGTCAAGGTATATCTCCTCAGTATCCAGATCATGTATTCGGGTTTTTATTTAGTGTCCCAACTTTTATGGAATAAGGTTTGTAAATAACTGTTTTTTTTTAAACTGCAGGAGAGTCGTTTGTTTCGTGAATCAGGATTTTTCTTTCGTGTTTTGGTTTTGATAGTAAGAATTAATTTTCTCTGCAGCTGGGATGCAAAATATTCTAATGTTATTAGTCTTAAAACTAATGTTCAAGCCTTTTGATATACTGAATATTTTCATCAAGTCCACTCTAATCTGATGCCCAATCCAATCAAATTTACACTCAGTCTAATTTACACACTTGACAGAATCTCAGGACCAGTCTAAACTAATATTTTATATAAATTTATATCAGGTAATAATGTTATATATAAAATCGTACCCCGATGAGGAGGTTTCAAATCCACCATCTTCACCCTGAGTGATTGAGGCCCATCGTCTGAGCGAAGCGGATGTAAAGGTTGAGCGTGGGATTTTCTCGATCAGCTTTGCCCATGACATCATCAGCCATTGTGAGTTGGAGGAACATGTGAATGATGACCATTGAGAAGCAGCAAGCAGAGGAATCCCGAAATCCTGAAAATGACGAGGATGCTGGAGTGTAGGTGGGAGGAGACATTAGAGAAATAAAAGACATTTTAGGAAAAGAAAAAGATGTGTGTGTGTGTGTGTGTGTGTGTGTGTGTGTGTGTGTGTGTGTGTGTGTCTGTCTGTCTGTGATTACGTACAGCTGTTAGTAACACATGCAGCCAGGAAGACAACAGTTCTCCTGAGATGAATGGATCTGTTAGAAGGAACAAGCAAAAAGTTTGATCTGAGATTTATAGATACATTTATCTGAAACAAGCAGCCAAAGATAAATCTAGAAATCACTCCTGAGAGGAATTACAGGGAACAAAGGAAGATCTAAAAACAAAGATAAGTCTAGTCTAAGACTGAGACTGGGGTAATGGATCAGTAATGGATAGATGGTAGTGGATGAAGGCCTGAGACTGAGACAGGGATTAAGACCAGACCAGGATTAAGAATGTTAGTGTTTACAATGGGAGCAGTTTTGGAACAGAGACAGGAATAAGAATTAGGATCTGGGACATAGATAATGATTTGGAGTCACTCAAGGGAAATGCTAGCTCAGTGGTTACGGCATTGGACTTTGGACAAATTAATGTGTGGGATTGGGTATAAATTTGGACCAGGATTAAGGTGTGGGACTCGGTTAAAGTTTGGACCAGGATTAGGTGTGGGACTGAGTTAGAGTTTGGACCAGGATTAAGATGTGGGATTGGGTTAAAGATTGGACCAGGATTAAGGTGTGGGACCGGGTTAGAGTTTGGACCAGGATGAAGGTGTGGGATTGGGTTTAAGATTGGACCAGGATTAAGGTGTAGGACCAGGTTAGAGTTTGGACCAGGATTAAGGTGTAGGACCAGGTTAGAGTTTGGACCAGGATTAAGGTGTGGGATTGGGTTAAAGATTGGACCAGGATTAATGTGTGGGACTGGGTTGGAGTTTGGACCAGGATTTAGGTGTGGGACTGGGTTAGAGTTTGGACCAGGACTATGGTGTGGGACTGGGTTAGAGTTTGGGATTTAGACAGTGATGGGGACAGGATTTAATTCTATGATAAAGAATTTTAGTTCAAGTTTGACTGAGATAGAGATTATGATATGCGATGTGTCTACATTATATTCTGTAATTGTGTTTGTTCAACTTGGTATCTCTGAGAATCTAAAGACTGCTGTTTCACCAACCAGAGAACACTGAGGAACCCTACATGAACATGAGGAGACATACAAAACTCTACACAGACAGTAACATGAGCTCCTGGTTCTCTGGGACCCCATAGTTGTGAGGCAGCAGGAGTACCTTCTCTGCCTCTAGTTTATTTTTCCTGAATATCTTCAAAGTGGAGACGCACGTTTTGCATGAGAACAGGTTTAGTTCTGGTCTCAAAGGGTTATGTAATGTTAGGAGGTCAGACCAATAAAAGACCAGAAGCCAAATTCCCTACAAACCAGAGAAACCCAAGACTTTTACATTAACATAGTTATAATAATAATAATAATAATAATAATAATAATAATAATAATTGTATTTATTTTTGTATTTAACTACTAGAATCCACTTGTGTTTATACCAAGACTATATATATATATATATATATATATATATATATATATATATATATATATATATAATGAAAATATAAATAAAAAATAAAATAATTAACCGAAAACAAGCAAAAGAAATTGTATGTAATAATTAATAACAGACAGTAAAATATTATCTTTAATGATATAAAATACTATTAGGCCAGTGTGTAAAATAGAATCAGTGCATTTTATCAAATACAACTGAACAGGTGAGGGTTAGGGGCCTTGCTGAGGGGCCCAGCAGTTTCAGCTTGATGGTTCTGGGATTTGAACTCATGACCTTCTCCGAGCTCTCACTTCTCCATGCAATAATATAACCATTAGAATGAAATAAAAGTCTGAAGTGTGAAAGTAAACGAGCGTTAGACAGACGAGGAGCTGATGTCACACATGTAAGCGTTATTATTTATTACTACACGAGTTCCACATGGCTCCTGTTTAATCAGCGCTTCTGTTTCGGGGCCCGAGTCTTCTCGCTAGCGTGTGTGTATAGCTGTGTTATATTAGCGATGCATATTTTCATGCAGCTGTTAAACCCATCATTGAGAAACATCTGGCCTGGTGTTGGTGGTGCAGTAAAGAGAGTCTTTTATGAGGAACTGGATGAGGACCTTACCCAGCATCAAGCTCTCCCTCACAGCATCATACTCCCATGCTAACAGTGCGCTGTTTGTGTTGCATGGATGTTAGGACTTCCTGTTATGCCAGAACTCGTGTTTCTGGTGTTATTATTAAAACAATGGCTGCCGTTTTAAGGTTCTGGGTCAAAAACTGAGGCCTAAAGCACAACGCTAGCTCTGTAGATACAGCTGTTGGTTAAAAAATACAAAACCCCCCACACACAAAAATGGTTTGAACTTTAACCCTTTGTTCTCCAGGGTAAAGTTCTCTGACCTGGACTTCCTAACAAGCTGCAAAGTGTGAAGAAAAGAACTTCTCTGCACTCTATACTGTAATATTTAGGTGACAATCTGGTTATGAAATTTAAATTCTAATTGATCCCTAATTAGCGAGCCAGAGGTGACGTTAGCGTGGATAGAAAAGGGGCTGAGGAGGAAATCTTGAGAAGATCCATACTTAAAAGGGAACTCATCCTCATCTACACACCAGACAGAGCCATTATACATCCATTATTCCTCTCTTATAACTGTGGACTTCTGAACGTGATCACACAATTTTACAGTTATAGTGTTTAAGGGGCCCTGAGTCTGCACATCATCACGGTTTTATTTAGCGATCTCAGAAATCTTTGAAAGAACATCAGAAAAATCAAAAGGGTGTCTGTGCGATACCATCCACACTCTCTCCTGCTCTTGCTCTTAAGATCCCAGTGATCCTGACTCCTTCTGCTCTCCAGACCCACCTGATCCAATCTGATGCTCTGAATTAGTGGGGACCTGGAAGAAAAAATGGAAGCTTCTGATTAAACGTCACTCTGAATAAGAGCCTCTGTCAAATGGCATAAATGTTCTCCCCACCTCAAAGCCACTCACTGTTGCTGAAGATAAATAAAATTACTGAGGATGGTCATCACGTAATTTTGGAGATTGCTTAGGACAACAAGTTCTCCATCTAAATATTTCCTGGACATTCAGTGAGGATGGGTTCATCTCAGGGAGGGTTTCCCTCACCAACATCACCTTTGGCTCACTCATCAGAGATAAATCTATAACATTTACATTTACATTTGCGGCATTTAGCAGACGCCCTTATCCAGAGCGACGTACAAACGTGCTTTACATCTCTAGTAATGAATAAATCTACACTGGTATGCAAGAATACAAACTCAATATAAATATAACTCGAATTCTACAAACTTGGAAAGTGCTAATTTAGGTATTTCAGGAAGAGGTAGGTCTTCAGTCGTCGCTTAAAGATAATCAGGGACTCTGCTGTACGGACATCTAGGGGAAGTTCATTCCACCACCTCGGTGCCAGAACAGAGAAGAGCCTTGAATTGTACTTACCTCTCATTCTGAGAGAAGGTGGTACCAGTCGAGCAGTGCTGGAGGATCTCAGACAGCGTGGTGCAGTGCGAGATGTGATGAGGTCACTGAGGTAAGATGGTGCTGGTCCATTTTGGCCTTGTAGGCAAGCATCAGTGTTTTGAATCTGATACGTGCAGCTACTGGAAGCCAGTGAAGGAGCGCAGCAGTGGGGTGGTGTGGGAGAACTTGGGCTGATTGAACACAAGTCGTGCAGCTGCGTTTTGGATCATTTGCAGTGGACGAATAGCGTTCAGGGGAAGACCTGCCAGCAGAGAGTTGCAGTAGTCCAGTCTTGAAATGACAAGAGACTGAACAAGCAACTGGGCAGCCTGTATGGACAGAAATGGTCGAATCCTTCGGATGTTATAGAGAAGAAATCGACAAGAACGAGCAACATTAGCGATATGTGGGAAAAAAGACAGTTCATTGTCCATAGTTACCCCAAGGTTACGAGCAGTGGCTGAAGGGGAGAGCAGAGAGTCATGAAGTGTTATTTGTAGATCTTGACCTGGAGATGAATCACTTGGGATGACCAGCAGTTCTGTTTTGCTGGGGTTGAGTTTAAGTTGGTGAGCCCTCATCCATAAAGATATGTCTGACAAGCATGCTGAGATCCGAGCGGAAGCTGTGGTATCTGATGGAGGGAAAGAAAAGATGAGTTGAGTGTCATCTGCATAGCAGTGATAAGAAAACCCATGTGAGGATATGACTTCACCAATGGAGTGGGGATAGAGGGAGAATCATATAAGGAATCATTTATTTCTGGAGGCTGCTTTGGGACAATGCGCACTGATATAAGCGCTACACAAATAACACTGTCCACGTTTGGATAGAATTTATGATCATGCTAACTAACGTTAGAGATTAGAACTAAAACTGTAGTCAGTTAGCATTAGCTAACACTTTCCCACGCTCTCGTGAGTAAAAGGCCAATCATTTACCATCAAGAAGTAAAATCAGTGTGTAATCTGAGGCAGATGGGGATGGGGAAGTTTTACTTGATGAAAAATATGCAGCTGTTTATTTTTATTGCTTTGAATAAGTCAGTGTGCTGTCACTTGCTGCTGATCTGATCCTGTGTGAGACAGGAAGGCTGATCTTCTCCTGCAGACTGCAGCTCTGAGCCTCATGTCCCAGTGATCATTTAAAGTTTAGACAGCTGCATCGCTAAAAATGGATAAGCACAGTGTGTGTGTATCAGGAACCAGATCAGGGACCAAATCAATGACTGGATTATGAACTGGATCAGGGACTGTATTAAGGACAGGATTGGGGACTGGATCAAGGACTGGATTAGGGACTGGACCAGGGAACGGATCAGGATGGATGAGCATCATGAGAATAAGTAAAATAACACATGAATTGGAAGAACAGGGCCAAGAGGAACAGAGAAATATATCATCATGTTCATGTAGGAACATAAGAGCTAGAAAAAGAGAAAAGGAATGGTTAACAGATACGTGTGTGTGTGTGTGTGTGTGTGTGTGTGTGTGTGTGTGTGTGTGTGTGTGTGTGTGTGTGTGTTTTCAGTCCAGTACAAAGCATTTGCAGCTCGGGTTAATGTTCACCCACTAAGGAATGTCACAGTGTTATGGAATGAGGTTTGGTGTGATACGATCCATTAACCTTCACTCTACTGCACACTGAGGAACCTGTGTACAGTCCAGAGGTGTGTGTTCAGATGGCAGTGGAGATGATGAGGAGATAGATGAAGATAAAATAGATAAAGATGGGATAGATGAAGATGAGATAGATAAAGATGAGATAGATGATGATTGAAAAGGTGAAGATAAGAGAGATGAAGAGTAGATAGATGATGATGAGATAACTAATAAATGTCAAGTTGATGAAGAGACACAAAGACGAGACAAACGAAAATCAAATGGACGTTCTGTTTTTGTTCCGACGAAGTGAAATAGAAAAAAGGAAGAGTGGGAAGAGCGCGTCTCGTTCACTGATGAATTTCACAGCTGAGTGTAGAAACACACACACACACACACACACACACACACACACACACACACACACACACACACACAGTGTTTCTCAGGAGCACTACCTGTGTGTTTTCAGCTCCTGCTCCATTTTATTTATGATTATTACAGTTGTGTGTGTGTGGAGTATTCACAGTTCACTCCACCTCCTCTTTTTTATTGTGCACAGACGTCATGGAGAACAATAAAGCTTTGATGGAAGTACAAGGAACGGCTGGTGCCCCTGCTGAGTGTATGAGGTACTGCAGTTAGCTTTGTTGCGCTAATCTGAGAATACACTTGTTTTAAGGGATAAAATGAACCAAATGAAGCATTTTATCTGTTTCTTCTTTAAAACCCAGGCAGGTTTTCTTTAAAATCACCAAAAGGTATAAGCGTGATCCTATCGTATGATCTGATAAAGATTTAATGTTCCGTATCATCAGTACATCATGTGCAATTCACAATGAAATGGAAATTAGACTGTAATAGATTTTGACAGCAAAGAAGAAACAAACACCAATTTCACAGTCTGTATTTTCTACCCCTGAGGTATTGGAGTGTTTGTGTTTGATTAAAGACAGTGATCTAGACTTTAGCTTGACTCGACTCTGAATGCTGAACACAAATACTGCTGAACTCTTCCACCACCTTAAACTCCTAAAATAAACCTGTGAACTTACACTCATACAAATACCCCCTACAATAGACACGTATTTTATCCAACAGTGAGATTCTATGTGCTTCTTTTTGAAAGGCCCACTCCACTCCAATCCCACTCCACTCCAATCCCACTCCACTCGAACCTCCACTCTTCTGGGAAGATGTTCCACTAGATTTTGTAAACATCCATTCAGCTACGAGGGTGTTAGTAAAATCAGGTACTGATGTAGGTGAGAAGGTGTGGAGGTTCCTCGGGGTGCAGTCAGTGTTTACATTCATCCCAAAGGTGTTGGAGCACTATAGCAGGAGATCTTTCACCCGAACCCATGTAATGCAGATCTTCATAGAGCTGGCTTTGTGCACAGTTGTCATGTTCAGTCTCCTAGATCAAGTGAAGGGAACATTTCATGCTACCAAATCCATCTAAAGACGTCCTACAGTTGGAGAAGAGATACATATGCCTGGAAAAGTCAGGTGACCATGCAGTGTATATGAATTTCATCTATTAATTTCAGATTGGACCCTGGTGAGATCGGACCTCTCTCTGAATGTTTATGGACTCGCCGGTCTGGATATTTCTCTCGTCTCCGGAACGTACCATGTCTGATTTTTGAGGTGCTTCATATAATTTGTGGAATTCGAGCCCTGGTGTTGTCCAGATGGTTGACACATGTTTGTCGCATAGTTGGTTTTATTTGAACTCAGGCTCTGACCCACAACGCTGAGTGAAGTTACCTAAAAGAGTCCGGTTAATTCGGCTATCTTGCTTCAGAGTGGTTTGTGTGAACGCTTTTCATCTCAGGGCTTAGAATCCGAATTAGAGATGGAAATCAGAGGTAAGTGCGGACGAGAGAAGGCTGAAGCAGCTCGTGTCCTCTATCTATTCATTTCTTCCAGCCTGCATTCCAGTCCCTGGTCCTCAAGCACCCCTTATGGGACTCCAGGGGGGTGTAAAGAGGTATCTGCTCCAGTGCTTATTCTGCTTTGAGTATGGTTACGACGGGCGTCTCTCTGAGCAGCCCTGATGATCTCATCTCTCACCGGGGAAGCGAGCGAGTGTGTTGCTTCTGTTTTTGAGACTGTGGACGAGTTTATAGCCCCATTCTGAGCCTGGTTTGACCCTGTAGTAGAAGGAGGGGGATATCTGGGGTTTACTTTATTTCCAGTCCTTTTGGTGGATAAGAAGGAAACAATATGCTTCCCTTCCCTGTAGTTGATTTTCTGATCCAAATTCAGCATGAAAGAAAAGAACAGTGCTTTAAATTCATCACATTTACTTTACAGCAATTTCTTTCTTCACATATCCAAGCGATGTTTGGAAGCTGGTCCCAGAGTGCAGAGTCAGCCATGATACAACACCCCTGGAGCACAGAGGGTTAAGGGCCCCAAGAGTGGCAGCTTGGTGATGCCCCGGACAAATCTGGCTCCTGCGGAATTCCCCTCTTCCTACAGATGATTTAAGAATTCTGATTTGAAAATTTTATTTGATTTGAGATGAAGCTTAAAGGTCACCATTTTGACATCTTTGCAGAGATCTGGCATGTATAGCAATAGCAGGACACACTTCAAAAGAACACTGGGAGGCGCTGTATTGCTGTGTAAGGGGAGTATTTTGAAGGTGATCGTGTGGAAATGTAGATAAATAAAATACTTTATTGTAAACAGAGCGAGTCTTCAAACTTTTCTGATACTATGAATGTGTGTGTTGTTGGTGTTGTAGTTCATGGTGAACTGGTGGCATGTTTCTCGTGAACCCTGAAGAACATCATCATGGTGTAACAGACAGTTTCCTGCACATATCACATGTAAACTCCTAAATCATGAATCATAAGAAAAAGCCATGAATATGATAATAATAAGAATAATCATAAGATTTCACTCATCCGCCGACTTTCATACGCAAGGTCTTGTTTTTGTGCGTCAAGTTTGGAGTTTGTTTTCTTCTCCTTTTGCTATTTATTGGTTTATTGTATTATATTCTGTCACATGTGTCTCATGCATCCTTTCTTACATTAAGTGTTAAGAAGATGATCATCAAGTATCTGTGGAGATACAAAATGCAATGTGATGTTACTCTTGGGAACTACGAGTATTTTTACAGGATTGTTAGGGGGTAAAAACTTATTCACTCCCAATTTTTAGTCCATTATTCTGGATTATAATATGGTGGCTTCCACACATCTGATCACCATTAGGTTGACGGGACGTGAATATTTACGCATGACGCCCTCTAGGATTCCTGTCTTGTCTTTCCCCGACTGGTCTTTGATCAGGTTTCATGTTGACAGATGTTCACAAGTTCTGTTTCACGTTCCTCCTGACAGGTTGATGTCCGGGTCTGTCTGAATGTGTTCTTGTAGTGGGTCTCAAAAAGTCAGAGGTCAGAGATCATGACTCTGTTTCTCTGCATGAGCGGTCTTCTGAGTCCTGAGAGTGAGCTGGAGAAACCTTTCTGCTTGTGAAAGTTCTCTGAATATTCTTCAGTATACAAATGAATCTGTGGGGCAGAACCATCACAATGTAGATCTTTTAACTTGAAGTAACCTACCGAGCTTTGAGGAATGAAAGGGTCATGCGATCTTAGTGTACTCACACATGTTCCTGTAAGAACTCAGAGAAACTCTATCTAAACAAAACATCATCATGAAGATCAAGGAGCAAAATACAAACCAGTTCTTCAGTCTGTTATTAAAAAAAAAACACAAACACAACTCAGCCTAGAGGAGCCTGGAGACAAAGAGCAGCCAGCGGTGAAGAGGAGACGAGTCTGAGACACACACGAGGACGGTGATGTAATGAGACCTTAGATTCCAAAAATAAGATAAAAATACAGAGAATTAAACACCGAAGCAGAACGTCTTGTGATGACTGAGCATCAATACTTCACATAGAGATCACGAATGAAAGGGAATTGCATCTTTTATAGCCGCCATGTGTGTGTGATGCTACCGTCAGCATGCTTCACAGTGGAGACGTTCTTCTGCTCAATGTAGAGCTTCATGCCAAAAGGTTTCATTTGTTGTACATGCATGATGAACCTTCACATGGTATATTACATGTCCAGCTGTGTAGAGTATACAGCTGTGTGGAGTGTTTATCTGTGTTGAGTGTCCATCAGTGTGGAGCATCCTGCTGTGTGGTGTCCAGCTGTGTGGAGTGTGGGGAATATCCAGCTGTGGGGAGTGTCCAGCTGTGAATAGTATCCAGCTGTGGGGAGTATCCATCAGTGTGGAGTGTCCATCAGTGTGGAATATCCAGCTGTGGGGAGTGTCCAGCTGTGGAGAGTGTCCATCAGTGTGGAGTATCCAGCTGTATGGAGTGTCCATCAGTGGGGAGTATCCAGCTGTGTGGAGTATCCAGCTGTGGGGAGTATCCAGACTATGAGCTGTGGATCTCTCCAGCTCTTTCTCCTTCACCCCCCGTGATTGTGTATGATGGCTGTCTCTGTGTAATGCAGCTGTTCTTCTGTATTCGGTCCATTTGTAATAAGAAGTTCCAGGTCCGTCCAGGTCCACTTCCAGGTCCGTCAGCAGGAAGTGAAGATCTGGTGATCAGCTCTGAGTTTTCTGTCCCTCGTGTCGTGTCTCTGATCTCACAGTGTTCTGTGTATTTGGGAATGTGTTTGGATTATGGGTACTGATCCGTCTCTGTGTTTACCACGTCTCTGTTTTGACAGCACGATGTCTTTATCATGACTACACGTTCTGGAAGAGCATGAATACACTCGTTCATCACTCTCTTCCTATCCAGCACCCAGAACATCAAGATACCACACACCCCAAACCGTAAGGATCTTTCCGTTTCAGGGAGATAAATGTGAGTGTGACACTTCATTATACTCCAGCGTGAGACTGTTCTTCCTGATCTGCATAATGACTGGAAGAAAGCGAAGAAGAAGAAACTGGAGTGAGGCCTTTTATTTACAGAGCTGATGGAAAACACAGCAGGAGAAAAGACAGGATGGAGGAATAAACCAGAAGGGGAAATCACGAAGGACAGAAAACTCGGTTTCCAACCACCTCCAAACATCTACACATCAGACACACTGAAGGACAAATGGTTCATACAGTTACACAGGACAGATGTGCTGATACACAGCTGTCTACACCCTCTGATGTTTCTGATGAAGAAACCAAGCAAATAAATTCAGCACATCTGGAACATGGAGAAACTCTGAGCTCTGCACTGTGATTGGTCCAAGAGACTTCATTAATTCTATAAACAACTGCTCTGATACTCACACAGGGTTATGAAGAGAGGAGAGGAGAGGAGAGGAGAGGAGAGGAGAGGAGAGAGGAAAGGAGAGGAGAAGAGAAGAGAAGAGAAGAGAGGAGAGTAGAAGAGAGGAGAGGAGAGGAGAGGAGAGAGAGGAGAGGAGAGGAGAGGAGGAGAGGAGAGAAGAGAGGAGAGGAGAGGAGAGAAGAGAAGAGAGGAGAGGAGAGGAGAGGAGAGGAGAGGAGAGAGAGGAGAAGAGAGGAGAGAGAGAGAGAGGAGAGAGAGGAGAAGAGAAGAGAGAGAGGAGAGGAGAGAGAAGAGAAGAGAGAGGAGAGGAGAGGAGAGAAGACATTTACATTTACATTTGTGGCATTTAGCAGACGCCCTTATCCAGAGCGACGTACAAAAGTGCTTTGAGTCTCTATTAATGAATAAATCTACACTGTACACAAGATTACACACTTAATATAAATATAACTTAAATTCTACAAACTTGGAAAGTGCTAATTTAGGTATTTCAGGAAGAGGTAGCTCTTCAGTCGTCGTTTGAAGATAATCAGGACTCTGCTGTACGGAGAAGAGAAGAGAAGAGAAGAGAAGAGAAGAGAAGAGAAGAGAAGAGGAAGGGAGAGAGGAAAGGAAAGAATGGAGAGAAGAAGAGAAGAAAGGTGTGTGTGTGTGTGTGTGTGTGTGTGTGAGAGAGAGAGAGAGAAGAGAAGAAAGGTGTGTGTGTGTGTGTGTTTGTGTGATTATATGTGTATATGTGTATATATATGTGCATATATATTTGTATGTGTGTGTAGGTGTGGGTGTGTGTGTGTGAGAGAGAAAATGTGTGTGTGTATGTGTGTGTGTGTGTGCTTGTTTGTGTGTGCTTGTTTGTGTGAATGTGTGTATGTGTGTGTAAGAGAATGTGTGTGTGTTTTGGTTGGTCTGTCTGGCATGAACTGCTACTGTGGAAATTCTCAGCTCTATAAAACTGCTACTGATTTACAGCAGCAGACTGATTGTGTGTGTGTGTGTGTGTGTGTGTGTGTGTGTGTGTGTGTGTGTGTGTGTGTGCACACAACCTGTTATGGTTTCGAGTCTCAATATCTTCTTAGAAACCATGACGACGATGATGATGATGATGATGGTAATAAAGATTGTGATGAAGATGATAGTGATGATGATGTTTAAGCTACAGGATGAAGAATCACAGCAGTAGATTTCTGTACTAAGGAAAATAAATGAAATAATAATGTCATAATGAACTTAAAGGATTTGACCAATCAGCAGCTTCACCTGCTCCAGACTATACATAATTCAGATCTTCTGCCCTCCCTCACTTCCTTCCGTCACTCTGTCCCTCCTCACTCTCGTTTCTCCTCCGGACCCTAACCCATGCACACTTACTGCAGGGTTACTGAGACTACGCCCCCTACAGGCACTGCGCATTCCTCCATCACATGCACACTTACTGCAGGGTTACTGAGACTCGCCCCCTACAGGCACTGCGCATTCCTCCATCACATGCACACTTACTGCAGGGTTACTGAGACTACGCCCCCTACAGGCACTGATCATTCCTCCATCACACGCACACTTACTGCAGCGTTACTGAGACTACACCCCCTACAGGCACTGATCATTCCTCCATCACACGCACACTTACTGCAGGGTTACTGAGACTACGCCCCCTACAGGCACTGCGCATTCCTCCATCACATGCACACTTACTGCAGGGTTACTGAGACTACGCCCCCTACAGGCACTGCACATTCCTCCATCACATGCACACTTACTGCAGGGTTACTGAGACCACGCCCCTACAGGCACTGCGCATTCCTCCATCACATGCACACTTACTGCAGGGTTACTGAGACTACGCCCCCTACAGGCACTGCATTCCTCCATCACATGCACACTTACTGCAGGGTTACTGAGACTACGCCCCCTACAGGCACTGATCATTCCTCCATCACATGCACACTTACTGCAGGGTTACTGAGACCACGCCCCTACAGGCACCGCATTCCTCCATCACATGCACACTTACTGCAGGGTTACTGAGACTACGCCCCCTACAGGCACTGCGCATTCCTCCATCACATGCACACTTACTGCAGGGTTACTGAGACTACGCCCCCTACAGGCACTGATCATTCCTCCATCACATGCACACTTACTGCAGGGTTACTGAGACTACGCCCCCTACAGGCACTGATCATTCCTCCATCACATGCACACTTACTGCAGGGTTACTGAGACTACGCCCCCTACAGGCACTGATCATTCCTCCATCACATGCACACTTACTGCAGGGTTACTGAGACTACGCCCCCTACAGGCACTGCGCATTCCTCCATCACATGCACACTTACTGCAGGGTTACTGAGACTACGCCCCCTACAGGCACTGCGCATTCCTCCATCACATGCACACTTACTGCAGGGTTACTGAGACTACGCCCCCTACAGGCACCGCGCATTCCTCCATCACATGCACACTTACTGCAGGGTTACTGAGACTACGCCCCCTACAGGCACCGCGCATTCCTCCATCACATGCACACTTACTGCAGGGTTACTGAGACTACGCCTACAGGCACTGATCATTCCTCCATCACATGCACACTTACTGCAGGGTTACTGAGACCACGCCCCCTACAGGCACTGATCATTCCTCCATCACATGCACACTTACTGCAGGGTTACTGAGACTACGCCTACAGGCACTGCGCATTCCTCCATCACATGCACACTTACTGCAGGGTTACTGAGACTACGCCCCTACAGGCACTGCGCATTCCTCCATCACATGCACACTTACTGCAGGGTTACTGAGACTACGCCCCCTACAGGCACTGCGCATTCCTCCATCACATGCACACTTACTGCAGGGTTACTGAGACTACGCCCCTACAGGCACTGATCATTCCTCCATCACACGCACACTTACTGCAGGGTTACTGAGACTACGCCCCCTACAGGCACTGCGCATTCCTCCATCACACGCACACTTACTGCAGGGTTACTGAGACTACGCCC